>NC_091120.1:197622271-197922271 GCF_040183065.1 Periplaneta americana
TTCAACTGAAACATTTCATTAGGTACGGTACTATAAATATGCCCATACATCTTTATTATCGCAATCTATTTTAAGTCTATCATAACGTAAAATAATTAGAGAAGAAACATTTGTAATAGAACAAAAATGAACATAACAGTAGTTATTGAATTGAAGCGTGAATATGTAGTGTGTAATACAACCAATACAGTAATAAAATATGATTTGCTTCCGATCAGTCTTCAAAGATGCAGCTATTGAAAGCCACTTATTCTCCTTCATTTTCTCATCTTTATACGAGGCGCGCCGCTTATCGTAAACGTGAGGATTTTCGTCAACACTCAATATTAGAATCTCATGAAATAAAACTTGCTCCATGATGCACAGCACAGAACAAAATAATGCATAGGTTATGTCACGGTCTTCTTGCTACAAAATATACGACGACAAAATAGCTTTTAGGTGGCAATAGAATGAATCTAGTGGGCTGTGATCGGAAACGTGAACGCCAAAGTTGAAACTTGGCCAACTCTCTGTTCCCGATCCCGGGCTCCGGCAAGCTTTTCGTTAATTGTGAATGCTCACATTTAAATGTACACATTTTAACAATTTTAGCGTTTTCGTTTTCGTTCCGATTCTCGTTTCCGGTTTATTGTGAACCAGCCTTAAGCCGAGTCTACCCAGCAGGAAAAGTGCCAATAAAACAGAAAGAAATGCAAGGCTTGGAAAAAATGAAGCAATAAAACCGTATGAGTATAATTACTTTTAAAACCAACAACTGCAACCTAGACTATCAGCCCATATGTCCGGAATTATATATTTCCTAATAGCTTTCCTCTAACATATGTAGTTTTCTTTTTCTTTTTTTCAATTTCCCACAAATTTACTTTTCCTGACTTACGTCCTCAAAAAAAAAAAAAAAACTGTTTCATCTGAAATTATTTGTGGAAAACCTACGTACTAAGGTTGGATAAAAAGTAATGGCAACAGTTCGATATTTCTGACATGGCTTTATTCACAGGGGTACAACTTTTACGTACCTTCTGTATAGTCGCCCCCCTTATTTATTACCTTTTGCCAAATGTTTGGAAGGCGTCGTACACCATCAGCGCGTCCATCTTTGTTGATGTTCCGCATTGACCGCCCTAAAGCACGGATAAGTTCATCTCTGGTATTGTACCGGGTGGTTCTTTCACGTTGGTGAAAAGATCGTAATCACATGGATCATATCGGGTGAGTACGGTGGATGTTCCAGTAGTCCGCGTTTTCCGTCTGCGTTGGAGGTACAGCGTGGTGCAGTATTACCCCATCAATGTCATACGCCACAATGAACATCACCTTCACAGCACTTTGTGTAGGGCGCACTTCCTTCGGACGAGAAGAACCTGGATGCTTCCATTCATTTGATTGACGTTTCAAGTTTGGTTGGTTCGTATGAGCGAGCCCAGGTTTCGTCCATAGCGACGATTCGTCCAAGAAAGTCGTCATCTTTCCTTTGGTACCGGTCCAACAAGGCCTGTGCGACTGAATAGCGGTGCCATTGTTAAACCTCGGTAACCCAGAATGTCTTGCAGAATGTGGAGCACAGTTTTGTGACATACTCAGACTTCCGCTGCTAACTCACGCGCAGTCCATCGGCGATCAGCATCCAACAGGGAAGCAAGGAGTTGAACTGTGTTGTCCTCCACGCGGGGTCGTCCTGTACGGAGGTTGTCCTGAACGGCACCCCTGCCTTCCCGGAACGTGCCACTGTGCGATATGGCAACGCTGCATCGGCACATGCTTCACGCAGTCCCTGAAAACATTCTTGTGCACTACGACCTCGTGTCACTTCAATTTTGATCCAGGAACGTTGCTCTAGTTTTGTAAACGTGGTCTTAGGGCGCTCGCACTATCCCTATGAAAGTCAACGTTCTACACACTGCAGTAGATTGACAGAGTAATAATAATAATAATAATAATAATAATAATAATAATAATAATAATAATGATTTATTTAACCTGGCAGAGTTAAGGCCATACGGCCTTCTCTAACACTCAACCAGGAGTAAAAACTGCGTTACAAAAACACTATAAATTTACAAAGTACACTACAATTTTACACACAAAACTGAATAAGATAATAATAATAATAATAATAATAATAATAATAATAATAATAATAATAATAAAATGTGAACAACAAGTAAGAAGAAATCAGACATAATATATAACATAGAGAAAGAAAGAAAAAAGCATAATAAAATGTGAACAGCAAGTCAAAAATAAATGAGGCATACAAAGTATAAAAAAATGAGACAATTATTGATAATAATAATAATAATAAATAAGAATAGTAATAATAATAATGATAATAACAATAATAATAACAATAATAATAACAGGCCTAATAGTAATAATAATACTAATAGTAGTAATAAAATAGTGCAGTACAAAGCATACAATGAATACAATATTTTTAAGTACACACAGTAAGGAAAATTATGATTATATATAGCTCAACTTATCACATTAGAGATATACCATTATCGGAAAATATGAAAACAAACATATAAAATAAGTTAAATGTCACTAGAACATAAAAAAATGTGAATACGTCGAAACATGCAATACAACACTTGTCATAATAGTAGGCCTAAGTTAGTTTGGCAACTCATCGTGAGATAATTTTCTAACTTGGATTTGAAAGATTTCAATGTTCGGCAGCCCTTGACTTCAGGCGGAAGAGAGTTCCAGTGACGAGAGGTAGCAACAGTGAAAGATGAGGAATACAGAGATGATGTGTGAAGTGGAATTTCTAGCGTGTTATCGCGTTGTGATCGAGTATTAATATTATGATAGCGAGAAAGAGTATGAAAACGAGCGAATAAATAATAGGGGGATGAAGTGTGCATAATTCGATATAGGAGAGAAAGTGAGTGCAGATTTCTCCTCTCATGTAACCTAAGCCATGATAACTTCTCGAAAGAAGGTGAGATATGATCATAGTATCGAACATTACAAATGAAGCGGACGCACGCGTTATGAACACGCTGTAGTTTCTGGGAGGAATCAATCCTGAGATCACTGAACAAAACGTCGCAATAATCGAAGTGAGATAGAATGAGTGTCTGTACCAGCGTCTGTTTTAATTTAGATGGATAATGATACAATATTTTTAGTGAATGGAGAATAGAGAATGCCTTCTTACTGTCGCCGCTGGCTGCACTAACTCATCTAACAGTCCTTGTTCATGTCCACACAGCTGGCAACTCTCGAACGTACCATCGTCACGTGACAGCAGTGTTGCCATTACTTTTTATCCAACCTACGTAAATAAATTCCTTAGAAAATATAATGCTTACAGAAATTTGAATGGATATTAAATTACGTAGTCTATCATTTAAAATTTGACGTTTATATAATCGTCTGGAAATATCTGAATTCGAGTTACGTTGTTTCAGTCGAGTGGAATGATGGGACTTTTCTCTCTGGATACGCATGTATCCAGTCATCACAGGAAGTTCCTGGACACGCATCCGATACACTACGAGGCCACGCACAGAGACGCACATCTGCACCATGTAAGTCGGCGTACGTCATTCTTGTTCTTCTAAAACCCTAGATATTTGAACCAATGGATCATCATCACTTGGTCAGTGAGTAATGATCACTCGTTTATTCTTCTTCGAACCCCATCCAACCAACAGTTAATGTCATTTCAACTTCTAAATTTGTTGTTGCGTTTTTGTTCAAAATTGAAACAAGATATTTAAAATTTTAAAGATTTCTTATTTTTTTCTGTGTCACATATTAGCAATAATAATAATAATAATAATAATAATAATAATAATAATAATAATAATAATAATAATACTAATAATAATTACAAATGGTTTTTAAGGAACCCGGAGGTTCATTGCCGCCCTCACATAAGCCCGCCATCGGTCCCTATCCTAAGCAAGATTAATCCAGTCCCTAGCATCATATCCCACCTCCCTCAAATCCATTTTTATATTATCCTCCCATCTACGGTTCCGCTTTCCAAAAGACCTTTTTCCCTACGGCCTCCCAACTAACATTCTATATGCATTTCTGGAATTGACAGCAGACTGGATGACAAAAGCTTCTCAACCGAATAATAATAGACAATTCCCATATTTGTTCTGCGTTTAATTTCGTCCCGAGTATCATTTATATTTGTTACTGTTGCTCCAAAATACTTGAACTTTTCAACCTTTTCAAAGGATAAATTTTCCAATTATTATATTTCCATTTCGTACTATGTTCTGGTCACGAAACATAATAATATACTCTGCCTTTTCGGGATTTACTTCCAAACCTATCTCTTTATTTGCTTCAAGTAAAATTCCCGTGTTTTCCCTAATCGTTTGTGGCTTTTTCTAACATATTCACGTCATCCCCATAACAAAGCAGCTCACGTAGCTCATTCAATTCCAAACTCTCTCTGTTATCCTGAACTTTCCTAATGGCATACTCTAGAGCGAAGTTAAAAAGTAAAGATAATAGTGGATATCCTTGCTTTAACCCGCAGTGAATTGGAAAAGCATCAGATAGAAACTAGCCTATACCGACTCTGCTGTACATTTCACTGTGACTTATTTTAATTAATCTAACTAGTTTCTTGGAAATACCAAATTTAATAAGATTATTACATAAAACTTCTCTCTCAATCGAGTTATATGCCTTTATGAAATCTATGAATAACTGATTTACTGTACCTTTATACTCCAATTTTTTTCTCCAATATATGTATATAATAATAATAATAATAATAATAATAATAATAATAATAATAATAACAACATACTTACAAATGGCTTTTAAGGAACCCGAAGGTTCATTGCCGCCCTCACATAAGCCCGCCAGCGGTCCCTATCCTGTGCAAGATTAATCCAGTCTCTATCATCATACCCCACCTCCCTCAAATCCATTTTAATATTATCCTCCCACCTACGTCTTGGCCTCCCTAAAGGTCTTTTTCCCTCCGGTCTCCCAACTAACACTCTATATGCATTTCTGGATTCGCCCATACGTGCTACATGCCCTGCCCATCTCAAACGTCTGAATTTAATGTTCCTAATTATGTCAGGTGAAGAATACAATGCGTGCAGTTCTGTGTTGTGTAACTTTCTCCATTCTCCTGTAACTTCATCCCGCTTAGCCCCAAATATTTTCCTAAGCACCTTATTGTCAAACACCCTGAACCTATGTTCCTCTCTCAGAGTGAGAGTCCAAGTTTCACAACCATACAGAAGAACCGGTAATATAACTGTTTTATAAATTGTAACTTTCAGATTTTTGGACAGCAGACTGGACGATAAGAGCTTCTCAACCGAATAATAACACGCATTTCCCATATTTATTCTGCGTTTAATTTCCTCCCGAGTGTCATTTATATTTGTTACTGTTGCTCCAAGATATTTGAATTTTTCCACCTCTTCGAAGGATAAATCTCCAATTTTTATATTTCCATTTCGTACAATATTCTGGTCACGAGACATAATCATATACTTTGTCTTTTCGGGATTTACTTCCAAACCGATCGCTCTACTTGCTTCAAGTAAAATTCCCGTATTTTCCCTAATCGTTTGTGTATTTTCTCCTAACATATTCACGTCATCCGCATAGACAAGAAGCTGATTAACCCGTTCAATTCCAAACCCTGCCTGTTATCCTGAACTTTCCTAATGGCATATTCTAACGCGAAGTTAAAAAGTAATAATAATAATAATAATAATAATAATAATAATAATTTATTTATTTACTAATATTTATTGTGCTGTACAACAGCGAATAACAGCTCAGCACAAGATAAAAGTAAGCATAATATTTACAGTGAACAAGGAATACCAAAAACAGTTGATACAAATAATTATTAAAATTAGAGGCAAATACAGATAAAGAATAATGAATGACAAAATGAATAGATAACTGCAAAATACATGATACAGAAAAGCTAAAAAACAACACAAATGAATGAGGTTGAAATGAATGTGACTTTGATGAGTATGCTTAATATAAGAATAGCCAAACAACAAACTGTACATTAAACGAATCTGAATTAATACAACATAAATTGGCAGCTTTCATGCATCTGACAACTGCAGAGAGAGATTTCGCCTTGTATGTATACAATTATTTTTGAAATCTTAAACCATTCGAAAGGGCTCGAAGGTAGATATTGCTTATGAAGGATTCACAATCAATATCACCCTTTCAGGCCTTGCAAAAGAATAAGTAGTCAAGTTCAAGACGTCTAGCATAAAGGCTAGAAAAGTTGAAACATTTACAAGTACGCTCGTAATTGAAAACAGATGAATTTGGTAAAAACCTAAAAGCACATCGGGACATAAATTTTCTTTGAATTATTTTCAATTTAATCGGATTAGTAGAAGTAATAGAATTCCAGGCAACAGATGCATATTCGAGTTTAGATCTGATTAATGTATAGTATAGAATTACAATAACAATAATAATAATAATTTATTTTTATTTATTTATAATATTAATGTGCGAAACAACAGCACAAGGCCAATTACAGTTTAGCACAAGATACAAAACAAAACAACAAATGATGATAATGAATGATAGAAATGGCAGTGAGATGGAATACAATCAATATAATAGTCTACATTAATCAATTGACCAAATGCAACAAAATAAATAGCACAAATAATAAGAATAGCACAAATAATAAATAATAATAATAATAATAAAATAATAATAATAATAATAATAAAAATAAAAATAATAATAATAATAAAAGTAACAATAATAATAACAATAATAATATTAACAATAATAATAATAATAAAAGTAATAATAAAAATAATAATAATAACAATATCAATAATAATAATAATAATAAAAGTAATAATAAAAATAATAATAATGATAATAATAAAATAATAATAGTAATAATAATAAAAATAATAATAATAATAATATTAATAATAATAAAAGTAATAATAATTTATTTATTTATTATTATTAATATTTGTGTGCTGAACAACAGCCAGAGGCCAATTATAGTTCAGCACAATACACAAACAGAAGATACAAAGGTGCAAAACAAAAATAAATAATATCTTAAATAAACAAAAATATCATAAAGAAAATAGATAACAAGAACAGTAAATACTAAGTAATAATCAAAACGAAACTAAACCTTAAAAGGATCTAAATTGTGCCCATGCAAATTGGCATATTTTATGCATCTACAGACTGGAGAAAGTGATTTAGAATTTCTGTTATAAAATTTTTTTTGAAATCTTAAACCTTTTGTAGGAATACGAAGGCTGATATTGTTTATGATAAACTCACAATCAATATCACCCTTGACAAGTTTGCAAAGAAATTGATAATCAAGATTTTGACGTCTAGAATAAAGGCTACAACAGTTAAAATATTTACAGGTAATCTCATAGTTAAAGTCAGAGGAATTGGGTATAAATCGAAAAGCACATAAGGAAATACATTTTCTTTGAATATTTTCCAATTTAACCGAATCTGTTGAAGTAATGGAATTCCAGGCTACAGATGCATATTCAAGTTTAGATCGAACCAATGTAAAGTATAGAATTAATAGTGACTCTGGAGTAGAAAAAGAATAGGTTATAGACCGCATTCTTATTGAATGATTCTAAATATATTGAACATGATCGTGAAAGTATAATTTAGAATCGAGTAGTACACCAAGATCTTTTATAGAATTTTTCCTAATAATACAGACGTTGTTAAGAGAATAGTTAATAGTTAATAATAATAAAAATAATAGTAATAATAAAAATAAAAATAATAATAATAATAAAAATAATAATAATAATAATAATAATAAATAATAATAAAAAAATAATAATAATAATAAAATAATAATAATAATAAAATAATAATAATAATAATAAAATAATAATAATAATAATAAAATAATAATAATAATAATAAAAATAATAATAAAATAATAATATTATTATTATTGTATCTCCAATGGGGGGTAGCCCTATTTTACATGTATGCTAGGGCTATAGTTTTACACAAAAAATATTCCTAACCATAAAACAAATTGAAAAGAAAAAGAAAAATAATAATAATAAAAATAATACTAATAATAATAATAAAAATAATAATAATAATAATAATAATAATAAAAATAATAATAATAAAAATTTATTTATTTATTTTATTTATTTATTTATAATATTAATGTGCGAAACAACAGCACAAGGCCAATAACAGTTTAGCACAAGATACAAACAAAACAACAAATGATGATGAGAATGAATAATAATAATAATAATAATAATAATAATAATAAGAAATAATAATAATAAATAATAATAATAATAATAATAATAATAATAAATAATAATTAATAATAATAATAATAATAATAATAATAATAAAATAATAATAAAAATAATAATAAAATAATAATAAATAATAATAATAATAATAATAATAATAATAATACATTTTAAAGCGGAAGAAGAGTGAAATAATAAAATTATTGAAGAAGAATAAGAAAATGAAAAAATATTGCTAATAAATTCGTGGTTTGTGCAGATGGTGCCAAATGGCGAGGTGGAGCTGGAAAGCACAGATCTCGCCAAGGACGAGTCTGCGCAGAACGACGCGACGTCAGCACACGAAAACGACTGCGAAGCGCAGGAAGAGGGGACGCCGGAGCAGCACCGTGTGTATGCGGTCTTGCCCGCCGTGTCCGGCCTGATCACCATACTCGCCTTGTCTTTCCACGACGTCTTCGAAGGTCTCGCCATAGGCGTCGAGGTACGAGCGTCTGCCTCCCGGCTGCTAACTAGCATTACTTTATGTTTTGTTTAACTGTTCTATTTTATGATGTTTTATCGCGTTTTGGGCGTGGTCACGCAAGTTACACTGACTATTACACTTTTACTACGTCACATTACTTTTGACCAATAAAACGGTACGAAATGACGTCTTTCAACCAATCATGGCTGCTTATCGCACAATTTTATCGCGTCCCTAGCATTTGTTTAAGTTTATCGCGTCCCTAGCATTTGTTTCTTTGTTTGCCAACATTTCAAACTGCACTGATCTGGACGTCAAAAAACAGAAAATTACAAACCACTCCAGTCGATGCACAGCACTTTCAAATATGACTCGGATTGGCATTCAAGAACAAGAATTAATAAAGATCACTGGTAATATAGAAGAGCACCATTCGGAAATCCTGAATAAGTTGAAGGATACACCATGTACATCAACGATACGACACAGTCCAAAGTAGACCGTGGACCAAGCCCCTACAGTCTCGGCTGCGCGAAACGAGGAAACCGGGGCAAATTGAACGCTGCGCTTGCCGCCATATTTTTGGAGAGCAGACAAATAATAGCAGTGCGTAAATCACGCAATTTAACGCTGTGTTGATCTAAAATTGACATATTATGGCCATTTTCGACGTTTAACGTAAAATTAGGACGAAATAAAGATATTCAAAGTTTCATTGATATGTGTTAGAACATTAAAGAAAAGAAAATACGTATGCAGCAATTTATAGAAAACATACTGTTACATCCATAAATAGGCCTACACAATACACATTATAGATTGTATAATTTTACGATAATCAGCAAATTGTTAGGTTTCAGAGGATCTAAAATTATATTATCATATTAACTCTTAGATCACAAGACATAAATATATGCACCTTGATTACACAAGTTCTTGTTATAATCAAATTCCTAAGTGAAATAAATATGCGATAATCAGTATAGACTTGTTGTTAAGTTTTAGAGAATCAAAAATAAATTATATTACCGGTAAAATATAATATGCGAAGGTAGCCAAATTACATTGAATTCATTCTTCAATTAATAAAGGGAATGCTATCAATTATAAAAAGTATCGGTTCCTAATACATTGCAAACAATAGGTAACGTGAAGACCTAAAAAGTAAACAATCACTTTATGCAAGATAAAAAAAAAACCACATACTTTTTATGTGTGGATTTTTTACATATTGTATTTTTATTTTAAATAAATAAAACAGATATATTATCATTGCTTGCGGAGTGATGGTACATAATTTTTATGCACATATGCAATATCAATAAGATACCATTCCTTGCTTTTGTTAATAAAATATATCCGGCAAAATGTAAAAGAGTTATTTATAGGTGAACTCTGAATCATAAATTCACAAAGCGAGGCTTAGCTATTATAGCTATTTATTTATTTATTATCTGTATATTTATTTATCCATATATGGATCTTGAATGAAAGTTTATTATCTTGCAGATAAATTCATTTACATAATAAAAACAAAAAGTTATCTTTCCACTAATGTTTTAACATCTGATGTGTAAGTCTAAATAATTCACTCATTGGGATTTCTCTACAGTCTGATATATCTGTACTAACAATTAAGTATTCTTTATTGTCGTAAACTACTGATTGATTTTTAATGATATTGATATTGTAACAACAGAAATAATATTATATCGTACCTTTTGCAAATAGCTTGGAAAATTAAACAGGGATGGTATTATCGCCGCGCTCTCATGGTTAACATTCGGCAGGTCTTTGAGCGGCCTCATGCGTTCGGCAGGTCTTTGAAATGTAATTGTATTATTGTTTTCAATTTCTTGTGTCGCCGCTCCAATCACTCGCCTCAATTTCAATAATGTAACCAATAAGCTGCTTCAATTATTATTAAATGACACTTACTTGTCTAATCCACGTACTGTAGACTAAACCCGAGGTTGCAATGTCTTGTGCTGAGGACGAACATTAAGGTATGTGATTAAAAATTATTATTAAAGAGTTATTATCAAGAGTTAAGAAAGCTAACGTACTCGTATATGAAATAATAATAATAATAATAATAATAATAATAATAATAATAATAATAGCCATTTAACAATATAACAAACTAGTGCTTATTCTTATCGAGAAAGTAGACGTGACAACGTGACGCTTAGAGTGAAACCTACAGAGCAACAATCGGTCGGCAAAATTATGTTTTTAAACCACACCGCACATTATTGTGTGATGCCGACATGTTAAGCATGAGTCCGCGGCGATAATATATCATCTTTCAAAATTATATTGCCATTACTTTCACACTATTCACTAAAAACACCCGAGACAAAACAAAGGACAAGTATGACAATCGTGTTTACCGCTCTATTTCTACCAGTAGCATGGCAGCGTAAACATGCGCAGACTGGTTTCAATTTTGGACAGCACAACAGCGCTCTGTGTGAGTCTAGTATACTATTATAACGTCTTTGCCGTGGACAGTCTATTGTTTCTAGTTGCTAACCGCTTGGAGCGCTTTATCACGAGATTTGCAAAAAAATCACCTCAAGGTTCGCGACTGTATATAGTAGTATAGTAGTATATGTGGTATAAGACGAAATGCAATACGCCAATTTAATGTCTTCGGAGCTCAACAAACTAGGCCAAAGTCATAACAGAAGTCGTGTTTTTAGTTGGGAACCATGATATTGTCTGCAGTAATTTGTACTTTGTTTAACGACAAAAACGTCAAGCATTTATCTTGTTACAGAGCAGAGAGAGAGACGTTCTGTTCATGTATCTGTCAGTGGCGGTGCACAAGTATGCCATAGCGTTCTGCATCGGCTTGGACCTGGTGCTGGCAGGCACCAAGATGGCGGTCATCTTCATCTACATCCTCACCTACAGCGCTGTCACACCAATAGGCACGTATTATAATTTCACAATTCAAATTTCAGTTCGGAATATGTATGATAAGAAACTTTCTTGTGTTAAATATTATTAACGTACATTGTTAACATGTTTCGACCTATTTTCGGTCATCTTCGGAACTGGTCGTTGTTGGTCTTGGCGCCTCTTGTTTCCTGTGTGGGTGCGTTCGTAGTGTAGAGTCAAAGAGTGTATGTGTTTTGAAATTGAGTTGTGTGTTGAGAATATCGTTGGGGGTGTGTTTTCGTGTGTCTGTATATTTCATATTGTTCTAGTGTGTTTAATTTCTGGCTTTTTGGTTGGATGTGCAGTATTTCCATGTCTGTGTAGATGTCTCTGTAGGTGTGGTTAGCATTTGTGATGTGTTCTGCATATGTGGAGGTGTTTTGTAATTTTGTTATGGCTGTGATGTGTTCTTTGTAACGTGTTTGAAATTATCTGCCTGTCTGTCCTATGTAGAAGTTATTGCAGGTGTTACATTTGAGTTTGTATACATCTCAACACACAAACAACACAAACAAACAAATACAACCACACAGGCGTATACAAACTCAAATGTAACACCTGCAACAACTTCTACATAGGACAGACAGGCAGATAATTTCAAACACGTTACAAAGAACACATCACAGCCATAACAAAATTACAAAACACCTCCACATATGCAGAACACATCACAAATGCCAACCACACCTACAGAGACATCAACACAGACATGGAAATACTGCACATCCAACCAAAAAGCCAGAAACTCAACACACTAGAACAATATGAAATATACAGACACACGAAAACACACCCCAACGATATTCTCAACACACAACTCAATTTCAAAACACATACACTCTTTGACTCTACACTACGAACGCACCCTCACAGGAAACAAGAGGCGCCAAGACCAACAACGACCAGTTCCGAAGATGACCGAAAATAGGTCGAAACATGTTAACAAGGTACGTTAATAATATTTAACACAAGAAAGTTTCTTATCATACATATTCCGAAGTGATACAGTGTTAAAAGTTGTGTAATCAAGATGTATAATCAAATTTCAGACTGAAACAAGTTTTCTACACACAAGGAAACGTAAGAAAGTAAGGCTCCTAGCACGAAGTCTGTGTCACGAAGGAGAAACATACTTCAGAATTAAATGTACAGAGCGAGTCAAATCTAAGTTGCCGGCATTCTTACCGAGCCATGAGTTTGCTTTTGGCTTGTTCGGTTTTCTCAACCCTTTGGCTGCAATTTCTTCATCAGATGGTCTTGAAAAAGATTCATGTCAACATTTCTTAACGTTTAAAAGCTTAATTAAATATTAAACTTAATTTTAATCTAACTTTATAATACGCACGGCAGAGCAATGTCGATAGTCGACTTGCCACTAGTCACCGGGCCGTACCGAGCCGTGTCAAACAAAAGACAGTCGAAATGGTGGTAGTAAAATTCGCGACTATATTCTTAAATAAATCACTCCATTGGTCAAGTGCAAGGTTTATGCAGTACAACGACGATGTTTTGAATGCACCAAAAGAAAATGAATATGTAGTAAGATCTTAAAGTAGTTATGACAACGAAATAAAGAGGAAAAAGGTGTGTTTCAGGGAATGTCATTTAAATAACGGAAAGTAAATTTCCGGTTAATGCTCGCCAAAGCGTTGACTACGTAATTATGACCGCGTTGTAGTTTTATTTGTAGCCTAGAGAAAATACCTAGACTTTTACGAAAAAAAAAAACTTTTAGGGGCCATGAAATTATTCACCGCTTTAATTATATTATTGTTTATTAATATTACGAAACAAAAACTGTCATAAAGGCCATGTCCGACTAGAAAGATCGATACCGAAGAGATAAACCCATTCGGCCGTGATGAAACAAAAGAAAATGAGAGAGAGATTTTAGTTCGAGATAAAATGGACACACAATTTTCATGACCATACTGTTAGTAACTGAAGATCGCTTGTAAGATCTGTCTTAATCTTCTATATAGAAATGTTGTCCAAACAAATTGGTGGTCCAGGGAAAAATCATTGAAATATATGAGAGTAACAGTGGTGCTATTTCTCAGTAATGTTCAGAACGAAGAAGATAGAGAGAAAAAGAAAAAAAAAATTCTTTTTAACGACACCACAGACCAAAGTCATGTTCTTAAGTTGGCAACATTGTATATTTAGTTAAATTTGGCCGTAACCGTAACAACATGGTTCAAAGCTACGGTGTTAATTCCCCAGTTTAGCGAAAAATTGTTATTCTTACACAAATAGAGAAATTAATAAATGCGTGGTGTATGAAGACAGAAATACTTAATATAATATTATCTAATTCTCAACGAATTACGTAGGCTCTAATTATGGTATTAATTTCCAAATGAATCCAATTCTCTATAATGACATATCATTCATTAACATTTTAAACAACTCGTTAGCGTCATACTGATGTGTGAATCGTTTCGACTATCAATTGCATTGTTGTCTGGAGACCAGGCCTCATGGAATGAGGAAGCGATTATGACGCATTTAACGAGAAGGCTCTGCCTTGTTAAATTTAAATGCGGGGAGTATGAAGACAGAAATAAATAATTTAACATTGTCTAACTGTAATGACATTATTCATTACAATTTCAAACAACTGACTGGCATCATATTGATGTTTGAATCGTTTCGACTATCAATTGCATTGTTTCTCTAGACTAGGCCTCATGGAATGAGGAAGCGATTATGAAGTAGTAAACGAGAAGGCTCCGCCTTGTTAAATTTAAATTCGGGGAGCTTAAAGACAAATGAAAAGAAATAACAAACTTTTATTTCAAATACCAAACATTCTTGCAATCCCAGCCATGTTCACAATAACAATCAAAAGCAGCACAAACGTTTCACAGAATTTATAGAGATTTCATGAATTCCATGCCACATTTTTTTTATAAAGCAAGCAAATTTTTTGCTGCGGTACGAAAGCAACATAACATGGAGTCAAAGCGATTCTGGATACAGATCCATGATCTGGACCCACACTTTATGGGGTACTTCGTATAATTATGTAACATATACTGTATATAACGAACGATTTTTCCTTTTCGTTTAATAATTATGTTGCAGGAATCGTAATCGGCATGTTTACAGTGATGAAGACTGCGGATTACGGCAGTGAAGCGGAAACTTCAGGCTTAGAAAATCAGCCGGTGAGTGTGAGGGGTAACTGTTTCGTTGTACCTTATGGAAAAGTAACTGGGAAGTAGTAAATAATAAAGCAATAAGGGAAAGGGGAACAGAATAAGATTGTTAAAATATTTAATAAGTGAATAATAAATTAAACACCCAGGATATGTCAGTAGGTAGATAAATGCAAACATTAATGGTGAATTTCCAGAGAGATACTGGAGTGAATAAGTGAATAATAAATTAAACACCCAGGATATGTCAGTAGGTGGATAAATGCAAACATTAATGGTGAATTTCCAGAGAGATACTGGAGTGAATAAGTGAATAATAAATTAAACACCCAGGATATGTCAGTAGGTGGATAAATGCAAACATTAATGGTGAATTTCCAGAGAGATACTGGAGCAATAGACATATAAAGGGTGGAAGAGAACCTATTACGTTACTTCATAGAGGTAATTAAAGTCAATCCGAACAAGTTTTGTCAAGTAAGTTTTTTGATATGTCCAATAGATTTGAGAATGCAAAATACGTGTTGCAACACTGCAAAGAGTAGCAGTGCTCCTTAAGGTCACTGCTCCACAATGTGAATGAGTGTAACTCCAATCATCCTCTTCGCAAGACTTGCGAGAGGAGAATGTAAACAAAAACGTCTCATCTGATACGTTTCGATCATATGACTGTACGTACGTAACACTTAACACAATACTTAACATTACCGTAAACTTAATTTCTATTTTAAATTAATTTATTTTTAATTTTTTTTCAAAGATAATAACTTAAATGGAGACTGAGTTACAGAATATGTATTGGTAATAATTAGGGAACGGAATATGGAGCAATAAAAGCTAGTATTGGCATCTACACAGCCATTTGTTTACAACCCTTTATACCAAGTCCTCCCCTCCATGACATACTCGGAGCTCTCTGAACGTCAACAGCAGGTGAACGGGACAGCTGTCTCATAAGAACTTCAACATGCAGGTTTGCAGTTCAGAGTAGTGAAGTGTACAGGGTTGCAGAGGAAGTGAGGTTAAACTACCCTAAAGTCGACAGATTAATTTCAAATATGAAAAACATATTTGTAAAAGCTCCAGATCGAGTATCAAAATTCAGGAAACAATTCCCTAAATTGTCGCTCCCCACATGTCCAGTTCTTACGAGATAGGGGTCATGGTTAGAAGCTTGCAATTATTACGCACATTACCTCCAATCTGTGAAGAAAGTGCTCTAGTCTTTCGATCCCGATGACGCGGCTGCGATTGAAATACGCCAGGAACTGCTAAATGATGAAACAATCGAGAAAGAAGTCACGGATATTAAGTCAAATTTTGGATATTTACCGGATGCCATTATTCAGTTAGGAAAGTCAGGAGTAGAACTAGTTGAGCAAATAAATATTATGAGGACTATTGTAAATAAACTGAGTGCAGTAGAATGTGAAGTAGGAAAGCGTGTTGGTGAAAAAATGAATAGAGTTTTGATTAAAAATGATAGTACAGTATTCTTAGTCGGATTTCAGATGTACTAACAAAGACGTGTCCCAATGACGTCATTCAACATGTGAATTTAATTGACGTATCTTGTTTCAAGTACTGTCCAATTGTTTCTGCAAATGTAGAGCGGAGTTTTTCCATGTTAAAAAATTTCCTTCCTTGCAACAAAGCAAAGTTGTCTTTTGAAAATTTGAAAATTATATTTACAATTTATTATAACAAGGCATAACAGGAATAACTGTTTCATCACCAAAACATAGCATTAATTGGAAAGGCCATTTCGTTTGGTTCTACATTTTGTTCACCATTTAATGATACTGTATTAGGCTATGTTGTAAATATTGTAGTATACTGTATATATTGTAAATACTGTAGTACACTGTACGTTGTATACATACTGTCATATTTCATGATATTGTAAATAAGGGTATTTAATTTAACACGCTCCTGACAGAAAAACACACATATTCAGAGGCGAGTTCCGTGCAGAAGACAACTGTCTATCAACCATCAACATTTCCACTGACACGCCATAACACCAATAACAATTCCTATATGAGCTACAGAAGAATAAACAATTAAAGACTTTAAATCCGTTTGACTATACAAATTAAACTGACAATTGCACCACCAACTAATCTAATAGAAATCCAATAAAAAAGATAAAGAACGGTACATAAATATTACCGCTAATGATATTAAACCCTTATATGTAAATAATAGTAGTTAATATTTAATTATGTATATTTGTAATATTGTTTATTGGTGTCTTGTGCGTTGCCAAGAAAAACACATGTAGTTGAAGATGAAATGCAGATTATGTATGTAGGCCAATATATGTCATTAAACTATTCCATATGTTTATTCTGAAATACGTTCACAGCACGTTGCGTGTAAGTTTGTATGAAGTGGACTGTACTCGTCCACGCAGCTCGCTTGACAGTCACTGAGCTACGAATATCTATAGTACTTTTCACCATTCTTTATAATACTCCAAATCCCTTTCCCTGGTAATAATATTATTTTGAGTTTATACGAAATGTAAAGGAATCTTTAATGGAAATAGTTTTATTTTATAAGCATGTACATTCTTTACTGCTTTGTAATTACGTAAAAAGCAAAGAAATAAAACAACTGTGAGTGTTAAATAAGTTTCATGGTATTAAATTTAGAGTTAAAGAGGTTATGGCGTAATAAGGAATGTCAGAAATCAAACAATTTGCGTACTTAATTCTTGGAATACTTGACGTTTTGATGAGGCGTTTTTGTTTACATTCTCCTCTCGCAAGTATTACGGAGTGGATGGTTGGAGTTACACTCACCTCCAGTGCAGAGCAATGACCTCAAGGATCACTGTTACTCTTTGCAGCGTTGCAACATGTTGCATTTCGTATTCTCAAAACTACTGGACGTATCAAAAAAACTTATTTGATAAAACGCGTTCGGATTGACTTATTCTATTACCTCTGTGGATTAATGTTCCAGGTTTCCTTCCACCCTGTATAAGTAGAGTCGTTCACTGTCCTTATTGCTTATTTTACTCCTTTGAACACAGTTGGGAAGCAGCTCTTATTTGTGCTATGGTTGTTCGCAGGTGGTGGTGGTCCTGCAGGGCCTGGCAGGTGGCACGCTCATCTACGTGGTCTGCTTCGAGGTGATGCAGCGTGAAGGTAGCGCCACCCACGTCAGGGGCGTCTTCAACGTGCTGTTCGTGCTCATAGGCTTCTCCCTCACCCTGGGCTTCAAGATCTTGTGTAAGTCACACCCAACTCCAAGTATTTTTGTACTGTAGGCTATAATTATGTACTCCACCTTTACTTACAGATGAGGGCAAATAAAACAGGATGGTGACCACCTCTGTTGTGTAAGGGTCAGCATGCTGATCTCTTACGCATAGGGCTCGGGTTCGATTCTCGGTCGGGTTGAATTTCCTGGTTGAGGTTTCTCTGGGTTTTTCCTCAACCGTAAGGCAAATGCCAGGGAATTCGGGCCACAACATCCCTGAATATCACCGACCTCATTCATCACCGAAATCATATTCATAACAAATCAGTAATATCTGGATTGTTGTTGTTGTTGATTAGAGCTGAAGAGAATTAAGCTACAAAAACTTATTGAGCATTTCATGTAATAGTTCTGTTTGTGTATTAATAGTACATTATGCAACGAGCCTATAATGATAGTAATTAAGAATCGAGTATGGATATTTATGAAACGAGCGCAAGCGAGTTTCATAATTTTCATACGAGCTTCTTAATTACCATTATAGGCGAGTTTCATACGACTTTTTATGCTCGACCATATTTCTAACTTGAAATTACCGGTATTCAGATGTATACATTTTATTTGTATCTGACAAGATCGGAAGTGACCTTGTTCTAGGTCGTGAATTGTGAGATGTGCGCAGACGCGAAAGTATTGATTTTTTCCGAGGAACAATAATGTCATTGACCTTGACGTAGTCCCGTTAAACTTGATAATATTATAATATTATAACCTTGATTATTGAATTCGACATTGAAAAACGAGATGACAAATTGAATTTATTTCAATATTATTTACAATTAACGCTAATTATTATAGTAACAGAACATAACCTTCTGCGACAGTATTGGATTTCCAGCCTCCGTGACTTTTCGCTAATTCTTTTTCGATTGCATATCCGAGAATAATCGATACTTGCGGTTTTATAACGGTACAAAGCTGACTTGTCATTGGCTGAACACATGTAAGCTGAGTTATCATTGGCTGAAGACCTGTACTTTAATGAGTAGGTGTACTTCAATGACATGCATTAAAGGACTGCTACCAGGTGTATAATTAGTACATTTCGGCATGGTCGAGCATAAATTATTTTAAAATTGTGTATACCCTTCAAGACAGAACGTAACTCATCCTTATTGATTAAATTCAGGAAATTACACAAAATAAGCTGTGTTTTCATACTACAATCAACTGATAATAACAATCCAGATTGCCAGGCGACGATAGAAAACAAAATATGCGAAAACAAACGAATGAGGTGTATAAACAATTGAATGCTCTTTCATATTTAAGTATAAAATATAGGGTGTCATTTGAAATTCCAAAGTGGGGGAGGTTGAGGTTGGGAGTGAAATCTAAAATGCAATTAAACCTGGTTTCAGACTTCCCCCTCAATATCTAAATTTACGTCTTTTTTTTATTTAAATTGAATTCAATTTAAATAATTAGTTATTTAGACTGGGAAGTTTTGAAATGAAAGTCCTGTATAAATTGTATCAATGTAAGCCACCTATGATTAATTTAATCGTTTGGTTTAGAAAGGGCACAAGTCACATTTTCCCAATTTTACAGGAGATAGAAAATGCTATCTAAATTAAAGATTTTTTTTTTTTAATTCTTTGCATTGCATTTTGGGAAGATACTAAAATTCAGTTTACACAAGAGTTTCATATTTTTAAAATGAAAAGGGTGATTTTTTTGTCTTAGACACGTGTCCTTTCTCAATTAACACAGGAAGAATGAGAATTCAACAAGTGGACATATTACAAATCAATGTTCTGACGAACAGTAAGTGTAGAAAATAGTGATAAACATGGAAATATGCCTCTTATTTTCACTTGTGGCATGAAAACTTTACTCTGCATTATCCTGTGCTGTAGTTGACCAACTCACAATGCTCTATTTCTATGACACTTCACTTACATATTTGAGAACTTTTTGATGTCTTACATTTTTTCTATTAATAGGGTTTTTCTTCAAAAGCTCGTTCATTCGGTTATGTGTCCTTTCTCAAATGAAGGTATTTATCTAACCTCCATAGTAATAAATGGGGTCGAGTTAGGAATGTGTCCTTTCTAAAGTCAATGCGGCTGTCCCAATAGAGTATAGTATTTTTAACAAAACATCATTTTCCACAAAAACGTGACTTGTGCCCTTTCTAAAATAAAAGATTCAGCTTGCTTCTTTTCGTGGTGAGTCCAAACCAAACCAAACCCAAACCCAAAACCAAACCAAAGCAAACCAAAACAAATAAATAAATAAAAATAAAATAAAATAAAATAAAATAAAATAAAAATAAATAAATACATAAATAAATACATAAATAAATACATAAATAAATAAGTAAATACAAAAATAAATAAATAAATATATAAATAAATAATTAAATAAATAAATAAATACATAAATAAATAAGTACATAAGTAAATAAATAAGTAAATAAATATGTAAATAAATAAGTAAATAAATATGTAAATAAATAAATACATACATAAATGAATACATAAATAAATAAGTAATTAAATAAATAAATACATAAATAAGTACATAAATAAGTAAATAAATAAATAAACAAATAAATGAGCAAGTAAGTATATAAATAAGTAAGTAAATAAGTAAGTGAGTAAATAAATAAATAAATAAATGAATAAATACATAAATAAATACATAAATAAATAAGTAAATACAAAAATAAATAAATAAATAAATAAATACATAAATAAATAAGTAAATAAATAAATAAATAAATAAGTACATAAGTAAATAAATATGTAAATAAATAAGTAAATAAATATGTAAATAAATAAATACATACATAAATGAATACATAAATAAATAAGTAATTAAATAAATAAATACATAAATAAGTACATAAATAAGTAAATAAATAAATAAACAAATAAATGAGTAAGTAAGTATATAAATAAGTAAATAAGTAAGTAAGTAAATAAATAAATACATAAATAAATACACAAATAAATAAGTAAATACAAAAATAAATAAATAAATATATAAATAAATAAATAATTAAATAAACAAATAAATACATAAATAAATAAGTAAATAAATAAATAAGTACATAAGTAAATAAATAAGTAAATAAATATGTTAATAAATAAGTAAATAAATATGTAAATAAATAAAGACATACATAAATGAATACATAAATAAATAGTAATTAAATAAATAAATACATAAATAAGTACGTAAATAAATAAATAAACAAATAAATGAGTAAGTATATAAATAAGTAAATAAATAAATAAATAAATAAATAAATAAATAAATAAATAAATACCGTAAATACTTTGAAACTAAAGACTGGTGACCTTGTATTCAGATCGCTGGGTATCAATTATCTTTGCTAATTGATTTTCTACTCAACCGCTTGTATTGAATTCATGCAGCAACAGAAGCGCTAGACAACTTTTGATGAAAACAAACTCACAATCAGTTTCCGCATACTCCGCGCTCAAAGCAATTTTGCAGCATTAATTTTCTTGTAAGCTGTTTTGCCTGCTTGGTATTCAGTGGAAGACAGCATATGTGGCGTGGAATACAGCCTACGTACAGCATTGTTTTGAAGCGACGTTTGTATCTAAAATATGGAAATAAGATTTACTAGCAAATATCTGAAAAAGAGCAACATATGGGGTAGAACAAAGTGCGTGCAGACTTTTGATGTTCTACTACAAAATAAATGCGGGAATTAGTTGTCCCAACATCAAGTCAATTAGACTGTAAAGAATCAAGTTGCTAGAAGTCGTGTAATTTGTAACAATGTTGTGATAAATGCGTAAGAATAATGTAATTTTTAGTTAAAAATGAAAAAAAAAAAAATCTGTACAAAGGAATTATGGAATTCACACACACATTCATTCAGAATATTAGCCAATTAAAGAAATAATACTTCTGTATAGTTCTTTCTCTATTTGTAATATTCTTTTGTCCTTAAAACTAAATAAAAAAAAGGTATTTTACGAACAACTTCAAATTATTGTAACTCTGAAAATACTGAGAATAGGATCCGTGTGTATATGACATTTTTTGTTCAGAATGTTTTCGGGTAGAAGCTCAGTAAGTGGCGGTAACTCCTCGTTGATCACCCTGTATATATATTTTTTTAATTTTCGAGCTGCTTACCTCGAAAAAACAACACGTCTGCGAGAATTTATTTTTTAATAAACGTTTCAAGGGAAAGAGCAATGACTTTATTTTGACAAATTGGACGTTATCAAAAACATTTCAAGGCCAGCTTGTTTTTTTTTTTAAATGGGAACCCAAAAGTCGATGTGACGACGAGCTGCACCCTATATTCAGGCAGAAAGAAGGTGGACATTTTGAACAGTTCACCTAAGAAAATGCAATCAGAATGCATCATAATAATTCCAGCAAACAAACAAACGTATTGAAGTACGCTATGACCATACTTGTAAGTATTATTCAGAAATCAAGCATCTACATACTGTATATATTATTTGAACTGGTAATGGAAATTACGGGACAACGGCTGAACGGATTTTAATAAATGACTCCTCATTTTGAAGCTTGGAACACAAAGATTTAAAAAAATAGTAGTTTTCAGTGAAATGTCAGTTTTCCTACATAATTTTCCTATTTTCCAAAATCCATCTTTCGTCAGTTTTGAGAACTAATTGCATTTCAAAATAAAACAAAACACACACTACAATAAACAATACGCTATTATACGAAGGCCATGACCTGCAGGATTGCTGACATATTTAGAGTTCAAATTCAATTGGTTATTAAAAACTTCAAGACTTACTAAAATAATTTACAGGTCTGATTTTGCGGTGTGTAATTTTCTGAGTACAGCTGTGTATCGGATATTAAAATCTACAAAACTTGAGATGGTTTGATGACATTATTACCATTAGAAATTAATTATAATTATAGTTAGTGCCATGATGTTAATATATAAACTACGAAACTTGCGTAAGATAATAATATCATTATTAAAAATCAAATATTTTATAGTTATTACTCAAGTGGGTTGGGTCTTTTTCATATATTTAATGTTGGTGTGGTGTAGATTCAGTATTGGTTCGAGAGAGCGCAAAAATTACAGTTCCTAAGGAAAGACAGTATTACTTACTGGTAAAGTAGAAGACCTACAAAATTTTGTAGTATCCCGATCATTTCACCCAAATCTCTTAGCAGGAAAAAATAATTTTACCCTCTACATTTCAAGCTCTCCATGCAGCAGCTATACCAAGATGCTATGTATATTGTTCGAAAGCATAGCAAACCTGAATTTTTTAACTTTCGCCTACAATCCACAATGACCTGAAATAGCTATTGCTTTACTCCCACATGAAAAACCCACTGATCGTCCTGACATTTTTACTTGCGTTTTCGCGTTGAAACTCAAAAACTGAAGGTGGATAGGTTCAAGAAAAAGTATTTGGCATAAAAATAACATTCAGAGGGAGTATGTATCATTATTATAACTTTCAAAATGTCTGGTATTCTTCATTGAAAATAAATCTGAAAAATTTTTATTTGAACGTCTAACGAACTTAGTTTGCAGCATTTGCTGCACAAGCCGCTAGTTTTTATTATATACACTAGCCGTACTCGTGCGCTCCGCTGCACCCGTTACCAATAAATATGAAGTAATTACATAAATAAAATAGGACATTTGATCCAGGGAACATTCGTGTTTGATACAAGGATAAATCGTTTATTATGTTAGTTAATTTAAATTGTATTAAAAAATTAAAATGCGATCATTTCGATCCAGAGACCACTCATTTGGTCATAAAATATTTTAGGAAATACAGGAAACGAATGCCTATCAAGTTTTCTGTGCATAAGAAGCTATTTTAATCTTACCTGTCCTCGATTCACTCAGAAGTTACTGTAATAACATTATAGCATTATGTCCATCTACAGAAACTACACTTTCCAATGGTGAATCAATAACTAATTATACAAATCAGTTAATTTAGCTTCCGATAATACTTCATACAAACACAGAAACATTATCTGTAGGCTATGTTTCATAGCTTTCGATTGTTGTTGTCCAAGGCCCCTTATAGACGAAGTCATTTGCTTTTTATTTCTTTACACCGCCTTAGATGGCATTGTTATTGCAATTCTGAAACTCATTTATCTCATTAAATATCAGTCCTATCAAAATTTTGCATGGAATAAAACTTATCGGAAATTATGTTTAAAGAAACGTTTGTTATGTCATATTTTTCATCAAAATTAATAATAAGGGAGATATTTCGATTTATTTAATTCAGGCCCCCTTATAACACCCCTTTTAAATAAAATATTTTGAATGCCATACAGCCTAAATTCTAAGTTACAACGAACTTAATTTATATTCCAATTTTCATATAAATCGGTTCAGTCATTATCGCGTGAAAAGGTAACAAACATCCAGACAGACAGACAGACAGACAGACATACTTACTTACTTATTGACATTTAAGGAACCCGGAGGTTCATTGCCGCCCTCACATAAGCCCGCCATTGATCCTTATCCTGAGCAAGATTAATCTAGTCTCTACCATCATATCCCACCTCCCTCATATCCATTTTAATATTATCTTCCCATCTACGTCTCGGCCTCCCTAAAGGTCTTTTTCCCGCCGGCCTCCCAACTAACACTCTATATGCATTTCTGGATTCGCCCATACGTGCTACATGCCCTGCCCATCTCAAGCGTCTGGATTTAATGTTCCTAATTATGTCAGGTGAAGAATACAATGCGTGCAGCTCTGCGTTGTGTAACTTTCTCCATTCTCCTGTAACTTCATCCCTCTTAGCCCCAAATATTTTCCTAAGAACCTTATTCTCAAACACCCTTAATCTGTGTTCCTCTCTCAAAGTGATAGTCCAAGCTTCACAACCATATAGAACAACCGGTAATATAACTGTTTTATAAATTCTAACTTTCAGATTTTTTGACAGCAGACTAGATGACAAAAGCTTCTCAACCGAATAATAACAGGCATTTCCCATATTTATTCTGCGTTTAATTTCCTCCTGTGTGTCATTTATATTTGTTACTGTTGCTCCAATATATTTTAATTTTTCCACCTCTTCGAAGGATAAATCTCCAATTTTTATATTTCCATTTCGTACAATATTCTGGTCACGAGACATAATCATATAGTTAGTCTTTTCGATACAAACAAAAATTTCAAAAAAGCGATTTTCGGTTTCAGGGCGGTTAATTATATATATTAGGACCAATTATTTTTGGAAAATCGAAAATTACCAAAAAAATTTTGGCTACAGATTTATTATTAGTAGGTATAGATATGAGGAATCCATATCTAAGTTTCGCCCACTTTTTTTCGTTACACTCCGTATATTTCTGTGTATGGTACATGTGGTTACAGAGATTCTCAATACGGCGTTCTTACTAAACCGGTTTTTTTGTGAAGTGCAAACAAAATTTCCCGACCCCAAACTTTTAGTGATTCGTGTGTTGCAACCTTACACAAAGCGCATCGTTTTTTCCGGGTGTGGGCGGTGGTGTTATCGATCAGCCATTTATCTTCCCGCTTTATTATTCCCTCTGCTCAGCGTACCGCGAAGTTATTGCCATTCCCGCTGTCTCCTGAAAACACCTGTTGACAATTCTGTCACTGCACCAGCGTTTATTTATACATTTTATTGTCTTCGTGTTTCAGTCGGGCACAAACACGCCAGCTCTCACGGCCACCACTGCCAGCACGATAATCAGAGCGACGTTACCGAGAGGAGCTAGTGACATCTGTTGGACGTCGCTCTAACTGTCAGAGAAGAATAAAACATGTCATTGTGAACATGGAGGGGAGGTTACTGGTGGAAAAAGAGGACACATTTCCATAAAAAGAAAATAAAACAATTATCATTTTAATTAAATTTTTGTTTACACGTTTCAAAAGACAATTACAAAACCTCAATAAAACTCGTACTGTTGTGTTCTGAGGGTTTTGTGTACAGGGTGGCTATAAAAGTCTGGACAAGTAGGAAATGTAAGGAAAAAAGGAAGAGATGAATAGCAGGAAAAGAAGATAAGGAGGAAGAGGAGTAAAGGAAGAAGAGATGAACAGGAAAAGAAAAAGATGAGGAAAAGAAGGATGAGTAACAGGAAGAGAAGATGAGGGGGAAGCAGTGGCGGCTTGTGAACTTGTGGTTTTGGAGAGCTGCAGTAGATTTCGGTACATACAAATTTCACTTCTTGATACCATTACTAATTACTGTAGGACAAAAATAAATGCACTTACTTACTTACTTACAAATGGCTTTTAAGGAACCCGAAGGTTCATTGCCGCCCTCACATAAGCCCGCCATCGGTCCCTATCCTGTGCAAGATTAATCCAGTCTCTACCATCATACCCCATCCCCCTCAAATCCATTTTAATATTATCCTCCCATCTACGTCTTTCCCTCCGGTCTCCCAACTAACACTCTATATGCATTTCTGGATTCGCCCATACGTGCTACATGCCCTGCCCATCTCAAACGTCTGGATTTTAAGTTCCTAATTATGTCAGGTGAAGAATACAATGCGTGCAGTTCTGTGTTGTGTAACTTTCTCCATTCTCCTGTAACTTCATCCCGCTTAGCCCCAAATATTTTCCTAAGTACCTTATTCTCAAACACCCTTGACCTATTTTCCTCTCTCAGAGTGAGAGTCCAAGTTTCACAACCATACAGAACAACTGGTAATATAACTGTTTTATAAATTCTAACTTTCAGATTTTTGGACAGCAGACTGGATGATAAGGGCTTCTGAATCGAATAATAACAGGCATTTCCCATATTTATTCTGCGTTTAATTTCCTCCCGAGTGTCATTTATATTTGTTACTGTTGCTCCAAGATATTTGAATTTTTCCACCTCTTCGAAGGATAAATCTCCAATTTTTATATTTCCACTTCGTACAATATTCTGGTCACGAGACATAATCATATACTTTGTCTTTTCGGGATTTACTTCCAAACCGATCGCTTTACTTGCTTCAAGTAAAATTTCCGTGTTAAAATAAATGCACTACATATCGAAAAACCAAAACTTCCTGACTTAGTTGGGAGATGTCTGTGGGACCATTTGCTAATCCCTAAGAAAAACTAATACCATCGATTTCAGTCTGAATTTCAGATCGGCAGACACTGAACTTACAATCTACCAGTTCATTCTGAATTGTCTTAGAATAACCTTAAACAGTGGCATGTTCCAAATGATTTTTGAGAGGTTTGTTTAGATTACTCACGAACTGTAGCAACCCACGAAACACATCAGGGTTCTCGAATGGCTTTTTCATCATGTACCCTAAGGGGAGGTTCATATTGGCCACAAAATTTGATACAATCAATATTTTTTAAAATAATTTCACGATTTTTTTTTCACTTCTTCCTTATGTTTGAGAATGTTTGTTCTGTTCGCTTCACTTAATTGCGCAGCAATATTAGTTTTTCCTAACAGCCAATGAAACAACATTTTTCAGGGGAGACTGCGAAGATTCGTGCATTTTGCTTTTTAGGGGCAAATGTCCTAAATCTGTCACACCACTCCTAGTCCATGCACCATCACCAACGAAGAGGAGGCAAGGAAAACAAAATACAGTTTTTTTTTGTTCACATCCACGTAACCACAAATGCTTAGCGTAAATTTCATTGTTATACTTCCTTACATACATGCACTATTTCGGCTGGATGAAGCTTAAGTAAGATTTAAGTCGGGTAACGGACGACCCTTTAATTTCACTTCATTACATCAATATTCTCCGCAAGGGAAAGTTGAGAAAAATAAAATTAATATTCTGTAATTCACACACTCTCATGCTTGCAAATTTGCACTGGTTAAGTTACGGTATTAAGACGTCACACCAAAGCAACACTCAGATATACTGATGGTCAACAATTTTCTAAAACTGGAAAAGAAGTCTCTTTCGTATTTTACGTGCTATATCAAAAGGATTCTACTCGTTAAATCATTTTGAGTTAAGGCAAATATTAGGTTCTGCTGGAGGCTGGATATATACGTAATAATAAGGCAAAAGAAAATATTAATTTCGTTATATTAACTCGATAAGATTCTACAACAATAAGTATGTGAAATCAAGGGAACAGAGAATCCATTTGACGCAGCATTACAATAGCGGTGTGGGAGGGGAGGAAAGATCCCTTGTGGCCTGGCTCTGCAAGCCACTGCAGCGAGATATGGGTTTTAAACGGCGGCAGTTTCCCTCTGCTTCCCTTCACCTCTCTACCGCCCTGACCATGCACACACTCTATGAGCTGACCACCCTGCAGATCCCAGGACGACTTTGAATGCAGTGTCAATTCCAATACAGTCGACGCGTAAAAAGATTATGCATAAGATAATAGTTCATATTCCCGGCCAGATGAAATATAAAGCAATTTACCAATAAAAGTTGTAACAATTCTTCTACAAATTAAAATAAATATTTTTTTTATTTTCCTGTCAAAGCAGGGAGTGCTGCAGCTCCGCAGCTCTTATGGACGAGCCGCCTCTGGGGGGAAGAGAAGCAAAAGAAGAAGATGAAGGGGAGAGATAAATGAAAGGAGCCAAGAAGAAAGACGAGGAAAAAATGACAAAACAAAAAAGAAAGGAAAGTTAAGAAAAAGATTAAGGAAAGGAGAGAAGAATAACAGAAACTGCTGAAGAAGAGAAAGGAAAGAAAAAAGGAAGATAGGGAACAAAGGGAAAAAGAAACAAATGGAGAAAAAAAAGAAAGAGAAAGAAGGGGAAAAGGAGTAACTGGGGAGGAAAGAGGGAAAAGTAAGAAAGGAAAACGAGGAAGTAAAGGGAAAATGAAGCGTAGATGAGAAAAAGAAGAGAAAGTGAATAGAAGGTGGGATGGAAAAGAAAGGAAAATGGAGAGATAAAGATGAGGAAAAAAGGGGAGAAATAAATGAATAAAATGAGGGAAATGGAAGAAAAAAGATGAAGAAAGAGGAAAATGATGTGAGAAACACTGGGAAAGAAGAAAAAAAAAAGATGACGAGGAAAAGAAAGGGAAATAGGAAGAGTAGAAGATAATCATAAGAAGGGATAAAAGAAGTGAAGCGAGGAAAATAAAGGGAAGATGACAAAAAGAGAGTGAATAATAATTGAAGAAGACACCAAAAAAGATGTCGAAAAGAGAGAAAAGGAAGAAAAAAAGAATAGAAAGGAGAGGCAGAAAGGAAGTGAAGATGACAAACAGAAGTAAAAATATGACAAGATGAGGAAAATAGAAGGAAAAGGAAGTGAAAAAGGAGATCAAAAGAAGAGAGAACAGAAAGGAAAGGAAAAAAACGGAATAGGAGACGGAAATGAAGACGAAAAGAATGAAGGAAGAAGGAAAGAAGATGAAGAAAATAAGGGATAAAAATGAGGACAAACAGAAGGGAAAAGGAATGGCTCTTTTGCCATGTGTCCAGACTTTATGGCCATCTTGTAGCCTAGTTGCTTTTAGTGTAATTTTACGCAGGCGAGGAAATCGTAAATTGAAGTAATGCCAGATAGCCACTGATGAACGGTATTGATAGATTTCGAAGTTGAGACACATTAACTCTTTACAGGCCTAAGAAAATATTATGTTTCTACACCTGAGAAACGATAATACATTGCATTCTAGCCAACATAATATCTACGTTTGTCCTTCAGCCGAAAGTTTATTTATCAATGTATTTTCTCGGCTATATTGCGAAATCTCCAACTCATATGATGTATGTATGTATGTATGTATGTATGTATGTATGTATGTATGTATGTATGTATGTATGTATGTATGTATTTATTTACACTGCAAGTGGCCAAGCACCCGGTGGCAGTGGTATACACAATATAAACAATACACAATAAAATTACAATAAAACAATACAATTATACAATACACAATACAATTATATACACAATACAATTATATACACAATACAATAAGAATACACAATACAATTTAACACAATAATTACAATTAATAATAAAACATAAATAAAATATATAATTTTACAATATAACCTACATATGTATAGGCCCTACATACTGTAAGTTTCAATAGTCTTTCACTTTACTCTCATCTCGCTCACTGTAGTGGCACTATGACGCATTTCACTGACACTTTAGGACACATTTCACTGACACTATAGAACACATTTCATTGGCGCTATAAATTATCACTGATCGGAACTGTTCACTGCACTGTAAAACCATAACTTCACTGACTCACCTCGCTTCACTGATACAACAGTTCAAATAAGTCAAATAATTACACCCTTATGCATACTATACTTATAAACAGAACTACATTTATAGATCTAGATTCATTTTCCGGGCTGAGAGGCCGTGGTCTATTAGTTGGTTTTATACAGACGTTTCGTCTGTAACTGCGGCAGACATCTTCAGTGGAGCGGTATCCGAGGTATCGAGGTGGTATCGAGGTTGCGACCTCGGATACCACTCCACTGAAGATGTCTGCCGCAGTTGCAGACGAAACGTCTGGTATAAAACCAACCAATAGACCACGGCCTCTCAGCCCGGAAAATGAATCTAGGTCTATAGACTCCGGCCGTGAAAGCCTACACTGCAAGAACTACATTTAAGCTAAACATTTCTAGTTTAAGGCCCTCTTACACGCTATTTTTAAATAATTTACAATTAAAACCAAGGGAGTAACTCGTCAGGCTAAATAAATACATATCACCTTAAAAAATTAAATGTTAAATGTCACCTTAATTTTAATTTGCACTTTATACACAACTTTTTAAGTTATTCTTGAATCTTCTTAAGGAAGGACAGCCCTCAAAGACCGCTGCAGGTAGGTCATTCCAATCATTTATAGTTCTATTTAAAAATGAGAATTTACCTACACCAATGAGAATTTACCTAGAGGACTACCTCGCCAACTGCTTTATCCTTTCATAATTTCTTCCATTTCTCTCTCTCTCTCTCTATCTCCGCCCCCCTCTCTCTCCTTTCCTCCATATCGCTTGTTCAAACTGACATAGTAGTAGAGTTGTAGAAGCAACACACTGTACAGTAATAGCACACATCACTGGTCTGTTTTCATTAAAAACATCACGTGAAGCCGGCCTCGTGTAAAGTTCTGAAGGCTTCTGTGTTGAATCTAGCAGGCCGTGTCCCAGCGCAGCAGTCCAGGCTCGTAGCAATTCCAAATGTTTATTTTTACCATTGCGTCCATTGCAATTAATTTAATTCGCAGCATGAAGTGCTTTACTGAAGTTTGGCTCTTGAAAGAGTTTTCTGCAGATATGTGAGTGCGGATTAGGTTCTCCAAGGATGTATGTTTACACAGAAGATATTTATAATATATCAGGAACATGAGACGATCATGGTACATGAATGTTTGTTCTTAACAAAATCCTCATGACCTTTGAGCCATGGTAGAGTAATGTGCTAGACATGTGGCAAGTTAAGTTATGATTAAATATTTGATTTGTAATCCTGTATATACTGCAACAGTGAAGTACTATGACGACCAGAGGCAGGAAGTTTAGGCATTATTAATCATTAAAATAGGCAGGCAAAAATGCATTATAAATAGCTAAAATACGCAATTACAAGAACCTTACATTAGACCCACAACCTTGCACTTTCCACAAAGGGATTTCGCAGCAAGAAAAGCTTTACATAAGTCGAATGCAAATTGAGATTTTCGACTCGATTGTTGAAAGCAAAGAAATCTTCTTCCCAGTAGCCTTGGAAAGTGCATTTTTGTGTTTGGTTGTACTGATATGTTGCGATATGAAATATTTCTTTTCGTAGTTCACTGACTGCTCACATATTTTGCATGTATATACTTTACCGTCAGTACAAAATACGTCGGATCCAAAAGTATTAACGTAACTTTGCAATTTACTGCTTAAGAAACACTGAATTTCGGCATCTTGCTGCTAGCTACAACAACGTCGCAATGAAAACTGAAAGAAAAATAACCTTTAAAAATAACGTCAGACGTGCACTCATTGTTGCCTTGTCAAATAAACACAAGCGATAATTAAAACGCTTACTGTTATACATTTTTGCACGGCAGCACTCATTGTTGCAAGGAGAATATGAACTGACTGAAAGGCAATAATATACATTCGGTGAAGTCACTTTCATTGTAGCGGTTATACAAATAAATTAAAATATACCTGTAGGGAATTTTTAATAATAAATAAATTAATAATAGATAAATAATCAAATAAAGGCAAAAAAAAACATTTATTTTGTAAATTAGGCATTTACATTAAAAAAGGCAGAAAAGGGCAACATAAAACTATGACGTTCAATCACAAAGGTGTAATTCGTATAGATTTACTTTCAAAATTAAGAGAGATTTAACACATTTGAAAAGGCATTCTGCCAAAGTTCCGGTCTCTGATGATGACGGAAGCGTAATTCTCTTGGATGACCACTACTGAATATGAATGAAATCCGTCCAATAGTTTAGTAGAAATCGTTGTACAAAGACAGACTAGTACTAAAATTATTATATTTCATGTACATCATTCCCTGATAAATTGACTCGTAGATACTGAATATGAACAAAATCCGTTAGTAGAAATCGCTGTACACAGACAGACTAGTACTAAAATTATTATATTTCATGTACATCATTCCCTGATAAATTGACTCGTAGTACTGAATATGAACAAAATCCGTCCAATAGTTTAGTAGAAATCGCTGTACACAGACAGACTAGTACTAAAATTATTATATTTCATGTACATCATTCCCTGATAAATTGATTCGTAGATCTGAATATGAACAAAATCCGTCCAATAGTTTAATAGAAATCGCTGTACACAGACAGACAAACTAGTACTAAAATTTTAGATTTCATTTCGTATTTGAAGCAATTGAAGAGTCCTCAAATTAGTACGGTGAGTTAAATTTTGTCTGTGTTGGAGTGTTCAGGCGCGGATGCAAGCCTTGCAAGAGGTCAGAATGCAAGCAGTGACAAGTCCTTATCTTGCCACCCGTGTCAGTGCTCCTTATCGATAAGGATTACGCCTCTGTCGTCACTGATAAGAGTTGATAAATAAATTACCAGGGACTTACACAATACGAAGGGAATTTTGCAAAAATATGGAATTTATTTTGAAATAATCACAACATGAAAATATGAAATGAATATCTCACCGGAAACACCGTTTGCTACCCCCTTCCACGACTGGAGTTCGATGATACTGGCGTAATAGCCTATACAAACAAATCACTCTACTAGGTATAGGAGGGAAGTAAAGTAGTTCATCCATTTACATAAACTAGGAAATATCGCGATTTTGAGTTTGACAATTTTCATTAGGTTTTTGTTTAATCAAAATACAGTACAGTATTAACAATAAGTGTTTTTACTCACGGACTAAGCTGTCCATGTGGACGTATTCATTATGCAGTGTATATTATACTGTCTACAGCACATTAGCATACAATATAGAGAATGAAGTTAAATTGAAAAATAATCATAATATGGATATTTAAACACATTTTTGAAAATGGTGGCCGTTCATTTCGATACAGACTTCAGTTCTAATGTGCATATTATCGCACTATAGACTACTGTACCTAATTCCAATTACCAGTTTCGTCCTTCGTACCAGTAACTCATGTTGAAATAATTCTGTACCTACTCTATGAAAGAGTACCTTACATACTGTAAATTCAATCTTCACTTCTGCCCGATCCGAAAAAATAAAATTACTCAGACATGCTATCTACTGTCCGTCCAAGTGGTTACGTAGCAGCGTCGTAGGAAGGGAGGAAATCACGTTATAGTTAATTACTTAACGAGGCCCTTTTATTTAAGTTATTTTAAACAATTGTATGGGTATAATATTACGTAGACGTCCAATTCTTAACAGAAATTAATGTTCTCAGAAAAGAGCTAAGACAGCCCAGCCACTAGCATTTACAGAGAGGCGAATAGAAGCAGGTGGGGGAAACCGGGATGCGACGTAGGCAAATGGAAAATGATGCAATATTGAAAGCTCTTTCGTCACTGGAAAACAAGAACATATTTTTGGAACGTACTGTTTACTATGACCGTAAGGCTACTATGACTGTATATGCGGTCTTGGAATGAAGTATATTCAAAAACTCAGGTACAATAAAATTGAAGTAAAAATAAAATGATGTCCCTGTAGCAGATTATCATTAAAGTCTTTAGAAACTAATAGTTTTGTTTATATTTAATATTCTATCAAATAAAACAAAATAAATCTGCATAATTATAGTCCGGGTCAGCTGACTTCATACCATAAGGGTGAAACCTAATCATTTTCCCCCCAATACTACACATGCTAGTGGATTGTGGTGATTTTCTAGTTTGCAGGTTGAATTTTCTTTTGCCAACTTCGTTTCGAATTTCGATACTGACAAATACTACAAATGGTAGTGATTTTGTAACTGGTATGTTGGCACTGGAGTTGTCGGTACTGGAGTTCCCTGGAATTAAAATTGAAGGGTTCAGAGCCATAGTGGGCCAAGCGCCATTTATTAAAAACTGAGAAAGAAAGGGTTAATGTTAAGTGAATACCACAGTTTAATGAAGATTGACATATCATTTAGTTTTAATGTGTATACTTTATATTACTTGCTATATGTTTCCATTGAATTATGGTGATAACTTCATTTTAACTCTTGTTTTTCTATGGTTTTAGTAAATGGCGCTTGGCCCACTATGGTTCTCAACCCTTCAATTGCACTAGATTTCTGAGCCGGTTACTGGAAGCTAGTGAAATCTGAACATACTAATAATGAATTAATATCAGTATTAATATTAATACATAATAGTTATTTTATGTGTTTCGTTATGGTTACAATTCAAGACTAGAGTCAGGTAAGTGTAAATAAATATAACATACTTGGGTATGAAAATGCAGGTGGGTAATCGATAGAAATACTATTTCACATTTTAATGAATTTCTTTCGTGTTTAGATTTTTATTACAATAATGTCAAAATGAGGAAAAAGCATGGCAGCGACTCCACCAAGAAAGCGTGAAGCGTGCTGCGAGAGTGGGGATAAATTTGTCTACTGGCGTTCTGTTCTTTCAGATTTAACCGAAAGAAGATAATGCAGAAGGAATTATGCTCACGGAGACAGCAATTATGACTAGAATAGCAAAATTATTAGGAGTAAGTATTCTTAAGCATACATTTCATGGTGATATTCGGTTTTCGGAGTTAGTACTAATAATTTCATGTGATCAAACAAAATACATTTTTAGGTTAGGTCTCGTGAATCAATTGTTTAGTCAAACTAATGAATTTCATATTGACAGACAAAATACCTAACATGTTGATCCCTTTCTCGTATAGTTTGCCTACGAAAATATGTTACAAATTATTGAATTATTTAGAATAACCTTCCACCATAAAGATAAAGTACGATAAGTGAATAAGTCATTCAGTACATAGGACGGCGATTTTACTTCATATGGTGATATCTGGTAACAGTTGGCAACACTGACAAGACGGCAATATTTGCTGTTTAGGAACTGTTCTTACGTGACCTTCACTATAAACAGTTTATCAGCATCATCGAGCTCTTACCTGAATGCAGAAACTAGATAACTTATTTATTTTTTACACTGAAGGGAAAACATCGAGAGAGTCTGGAAGCATAGCCTTAAGGTTTATCCACAGTCTACTATATACAGTCGCGAAGCTCAATATGTAGTAAAAATGCAAACATGGGTAGTTGCCCACCACTAGGCTCGCTACTATCGCCTCATCATAGCAGATCTCTCTCCTAGCAGATGACAAAATATATTACACTTTCGTTATGTTCTTTTCGAAAAATTAACACCTTCCTTCCATTATTGAAATATTAAATGCATAAAGTTAATTTATTATTTTAATGAAGTATATTAAATTCCACCATAAACAAGTAGATATCTGCAAGAAATAGGTTAATATTATTTTTGTTTGTGCAAAACGAACTGAAATTTACTATAATCGCTTCACTCATTCAAGATTATAGCGATAATTAACTATGAAACCAATAAATATTAATTTGCATTTCCCTTTACAACAATAATAATGGAAATATGAATTAATGGAGTAACTTACGCGTACCGGTACTTGTAGTGTAGGCTTACGTAGTTAACAAAGTGGGATGAGGTTAAGCAATAATAATCAGACCAGAATTGGAAATAAAACGTGATCAATAAATTTTATTGTAACAGACTTTTTCTACGTCTCTAGTAAAGTAACAAATAAAAATAACAACAAAATTAACAGCTATAATTAAAAACATATCCTTTGAGAAAAAAAGTAGGCCTAAGCAATAATAACCCTACCAGACTTGAAAATAAAACGTGATCAATAAATTTCATTAAAACAAACTTAATTTTTCTATGTCTCTAGTAAAATATTATTATTCCAATTATTGTATTTTAGCCATTAACATTTTCATTACAACCAATAACGAACATTTCACAAGTATCAATGTGAAATACGCAACGAGCTAGCACTCGATGGAAATACGACACAGTCCAAAGTCGACCGTGGACAGTCTATTGTTTCTAGTTGCTAACCGCTTGGAGCGCTTTATCACGAGATTTGCAAAAAATCACCTCAAGCTTCGCGACTGTATATAGTAGACTGTGGTTTATGCCTGAATACGTTACTGTTAATCATGAAAATTTTCCAAAAAAAAATCATCGGCTATTTCACGTCTTTAGAATGTATATTTTCATGCCCCAAACGGATTTAGTTCAATTCTGATTACAATTACGTTTAAAAATGTTTTTAAATTAAAACAGTAAGAGGCGTGACATTTAAAGAGCCGTCAAATTACTTTTTCATCAAAGAATTCTTTTTACAAATTTCTGATAACAAATCTAGTAACTTTTTGTTCTAAAGTTGGCTCTCTGAAGTTACTAGATGAATGTATCTGAGGAGAATTTTAATAGATATGTGTTACATAAATATTCATTTTAATTTCAAATCCATTTTTCCGTAAATTTATTTTTCTTGATTCAACGCCAACTTTTTTATGTCAAATATTAATAAATCTAGATGAAATATTTACTGGCAATATTTATGAGGTATGTTTCTATACATTTATTTTGTAAGAAATACTGCTTGTGTATTTTAATATATTTTTTTCATGAATTATAGAAAATATAACATACTCAAAATTTATTTTTTTAAGTGAATAAATTAAATATTTCATAAAATGAATACTTAGAAATGTTTCTCTATGTCTTGTGAATGTAACAAAAGAAAAGGGGAAGCTTAAAAATTGAGATCGTCTATTAAAACTTGGATTTGAAAATATTTATAAAAAAAAATCAAAAGCTAAAAAAATTTGAAAGTTCAAAATTTGGATTTTGTTGGTTCTTTATATAGTAAACATGCTCTCAAAATTTGGTTAAAATGATTAGGAAAAAAGTTGTTATTTTTAATGGTAAACGTCAGCAGTGACAATCAAAATCTCTTCTTTTCAGATACCCTGATACAGGGCCTAAAGAATCGAATTCCAGAAGCATCTGCAGCGATCTTTGACGACATGCTTACGATTGTCTTTAGGGCTTCATTCAAACGTTGGTCACAATGCTGTGAAATGGATGGCGGTCATGCCAAATTACGATGAATTACATATGTAAATACCATAAAAATAGCCCTATATACAGTTCATGTCCGAACAACCATTATTTCTTTAAAATGGATCGAGAATTTATGTCCATTCTGTATTTTAAAATAAAATATTTTACCCGGACACTAAAGAAATTATTTTTTTGAGCTGACTTTCAGGTCAGTAACAAATTTAAAATTCGAATTATGACTCTATTATACGCATGTCAGAGATGCTGTACAATTTTTCAGGCCTGTAATTTATATTTGGTGGGAGAAAATATATATTTGGGGGAAAGAAATTAGATGAAGAAAAATTTGTAGTAACTCAAAAAGTAATTGAAACTAATGAAGCTTACATGCATTATACTAATAAAAGAGGTTGCTGTATAGAACGAATTAAGTCTCTAACTTAAAAAAAATATGGAAAATAGAAATTTCACTCATTTCATTCGTTAACTGCTCTTTGGCCCCGCAAAGGGCCGCGGTCCCGCAGTTGACAATCACTATTCTACTCTACATATTAGGCCAGTAAAATGAGTAAAAGAGGACTTCATCACCAAAAAAGTTGAAAATCACTGCTATGGCATATATAACTATGTCAATGTTCACATTCCCTCTTTTTTTCAGCTCGAATGAGTCCATTTGTAATCACTAACATTTCTGTAATCTGACTCATATGATTTGCCTTGTGATTCCATTTGGTATCCTAAGAAGTAGTTTCGTTCTTTACCGATAGAATGCAGCATTCGCCAGTTCCTTGGCCAGCTGTTATTAGGAAGAGGATTGTTTTATTTTTTGTTTCTCCATGGTGTGTCTATGAAAAAAAAATCACGTCATAAAGAGTTAAAGCCTCATTTTGCATGTTTAGTTTGAACTTTGATCTGTGTTAATTGTGTTTGCTTTCATTTTGTATCATGACGGCAGCTAAACATTATCACAGACAAAAAATAATTGGTTTTCATTAAAACGAGTCATGCGACAACCCACTCACATACTGTTAATCGTGCTTGCTACACGGAAAGGTGTTCACTCGTTCACGTCGTTTAGCCTTTCAGTGAGTCCGTGTCTTTTTATCGTTACTCCAATCTCGTACAAAACAATTTTGACTCCACGTACGAGTGAATTACTTTCATGCTCGTGTCCTGGGTTGAAACCATTGTCACAGTCAGTTCCTTTCCCTCTAGGTAAAGTTGGTAATGCGAACACGAGATAATCAACTGACCTTACTGACTGCAAGGTTCTTGCCTATCATTACTAAAAACGTAGTGAGTAAGAATGGTTCCGGATAGAAGAGTATATACCTTATATAAATATAAATACTTATTCACATTTTGAGTGGGCTACCTATATATCAGCATGATCATATTAATTATAAACATTTTCCTTTCTGTTATTTTCAACATGTAAATCTGAACGTGTATATTAATTCTATATAGTATAAATTGTTTTTATAAATTTGCCTGTTTATTGCATATTTAATATGATTTTATTCCAAAATGTATTGTAGTATGTAGATCTATAATATACCAGTAAATTTTGACGCTGTCTAATGCTTGTATTTGTGCTTAATGGTATCCATTCAAATACCTACCCACATCTACCCACCCACCCATATCCACCCAACCATCGACCCATCCATCCATCCATCCATCCATCCATCCATCCATCCAACCTGGTACACTGTAAGAGAAGACCCTACAGCCTTAAATCTGCCAGTATAAATAAATAAATAAATAAATAAATAAATAAATAAGTAAATAGATAAATAGATAGATAAATAGATAGATAAATAAATAAATAAATAAAATAAGTAAGTAAATAAATAAATAAATAAATAAATAAATAAGTAAATAAGTAAGTAATAAGTAAATAAGTACGTAAACAAATACATAAATAAATAAACTAAACAAATAAAGAAATAAGTAAGTAAATATGGGTAAATAAATAAATAAATAAATAAATAAATAAATAAATAAATAAATAATAATTATAATTATCCGTGCGTCTATTCATCTGCATATCCATCCACCCATCCACATCCTTCCATCCATCCATCCACCCATTCTTCCATTTATCCAACCATTCTTCCATCAATCCATCCACCTACCCATTCTTCCATTCACCCAGACATCGATCCATCCACCCATCCACATCCATCCATCCGCCCATCCACCCATTCTTCCATCCATCCACCCATTCTTCCATCCATCCACACATTCATTCATCCATCCAGCCATTCTTCCATCCATCCACCCATTTCTCCATTCATCCACACATCCATTCACCCTTCTTCCATACACCCACTAATTCTTCCATCCATTCACACATTATTCCATTCATCAACATCCATTCACCCATCTACCCATTCTTCCATCCATCCACCCATTCATTCATCCATCCACCCATTCTTCCATCCATCCACCCATTCCTCCATTCACCCACACCTCCATTCACCCATTCTTCCATACACCCACCAATTCTTCCATCCATTCACACATTATTCCATTCATCAACATCCATTCACCCATCCACCCATTCTTCCATCCATCCACCCATTCTTCCATCCATCCACACATTCATTCATCCATCCACCCATTCTTCCATCCATCCACCCATTCCTCCATTCATCCACACATCCATTCACCCATTCTTCCATACACCCACCAATTCTTCCATCCATTCACGCATTATTCCATTCATCAACATCCATTCACCCATCCACCTATTCTTCCATTCACCCATCCATTCACCTATCCACCCATTCTTCGATCAATCCAACCATTCTTTCATTCAGTCCCACATCCATTCTTCCATCCATCGTCCCATTCCTACATTCATCCATCCATCCATCCATCCATCCATCCATCCATCCATCCATCCACACGTCCATCCACAACCTTCCATTCATCTATCCACCCGCTCGCCCACACATTATTATAGGAGCAAATCAGCATTCCTTTCATTTTCGGTAGCTATCTGAACACGTTGTGTCCGGCGAACTTTACAACTTTAATTCTACTATTGGAACTGTACCATGGACTGTCGTGCTTGACAGAATGTTCCTCCATCCAGAATGACAAATTCGTGTTTACTAATGTAGGTGAAGTTTTTTGTGTCGGTATTTTGGATAGTTAAAACTGAAATAATGCCAGCAACAAATCAGTATCGCCGGACAGCCTGCAGCATCGGAAAAATGCGTGGGATGTCAAGTCATGTGGCACGGACATGTTTGTTTTAAGGTCGTAACTGAAAGAACTCTGACAACTAAAATTAGTTTTACTGTAATCAAGAGGAAAACTTCGAGTTTAATGGGAAAACAGAAGTAATTTTTTTTTATCCGAAGAGATTTTCGACGATCTTTTATTTAGTTTTGTTTCAGTTATCTATCACACATACTGCAGCACTAGACCACCAAACTAACGCGGATGTAAGGCGGCCTGCAGATACTAGAAAAGAGGAGATATTGCATTTCGAGGTTTGTGCCGTGTGCAAAACTGAGTGAGGAAATGCTGAACGCACTGAATCGAATTCTGAGGGCAGTCATAGCTAGGCAGTGACGGACGTTGGCAACGTGCTGGGATCCTAACTTCGATCTTCGTGTTGGTAAGAAGTAGTCTACATTATCTTGAGGTTTAAGTTTCATGAAATGTCTTAAGTAAGAATTTATTCCGTTCCGGTGACAGTCATATTTTATATCCATCCACGTATTTACGCACATTCAGTTAAATTAGTCTCCGGTCTTGGGTTCCTGTCCTAAGAGTCCTAGACATTTAAAAGCAGGCTCAATAACGTCTTCATGGATGAATTCGCAGTAATTTTGAAATTATCACATAATTTTATTACATAATTATGGAAATTACAACTTTTGTTCCGAACTCTGATGCTAAGCAAAGGCGTATATTAACAGTATTTTTTTAGTTGGTTATTTAACGACGCTGTATCAACTACTGGGTTATTTAGCGCCGATGGAATTGGTGATAGCGATATGGTATTTGGCGAGATGAGGCCGAGATTACCTAACATTCGCCTTATAGTTGGGAAAACCTAGGGAAAAACCAAACCATGTAATCAGCACAAGCAGGAATCGAACCCGCGCCCGAGCACAACTCCGGATCAGCAGGGAAACGCGCTACTGCCTGAGTTACGCCGGTGCAATTAAGTGTACTATAGTTTTATGTTTATAATGAAACAAGTTAAAGCAATGTTAGGAAAAAACTAAACCTAATTTTGGCAGAGGTTTGGAAGAAATCCTTAGGATTGCGTATAAAATCTATACAGGAATTAGAGTAACAGAATTAGGATAAATACATACAATTTGCTGTAAGATTTAAGTGTTTTTAATGAACGAAATAAAATAAACTATGAATAATAATAATATGATAATAACAACAATAAAATATTAATAATAACAATAATAATATTACTAATATTACCAATAATAATAATATTAATAATAATATTAATAATAATAATATTAATAATAATAATATAATAATAATAATACTTACTTACTAGCTTTTAAGGAACCCGGAGGTTCATTGCCGCCCTCACATAAGCCCGCCATTGGTCCCTATCCTGTGCAAGATTAATCCATTCTCTATCATCATATCCCACCTCCCTAAAATCCATTTTAATATTATCTTCCCATCTACGTCTCGGCCTCCCTAAAGGTCTTTTTCCCTCCGGCCTCCCAACTAACACTCTATATGCATTTCTGGATTCGCCCATACGTGCTACTTGCCCTGCCCATCTCAAACGTCTGGATTTAATGTTCCTAATTACGTCAGGTGAAGAATACAATGCGTGCAGTTCTGTGTTGTGTAACTTTCTCCATTCTCCTGTAATTTCATCCCTCTTAGCCCCAAATATTTTCCTGAGAACCTTATTCTCAAACACCCTTAACCTATGTTCCTCTCTCAAAGTGAGAGTCCAAGTTTCACAACCATAAAGAACAACCGATAATATAACTGTTTTATAAATTCTAACTTTAATAGTAATAATAATAATAATAATAATAATAATAATAATAATAATAATATTGCTAATAATAATAATAATAGTAATATTGCTAATAATAATAATATTGCTAATAATAATAATAATAATATAATAATAGACCTAATAATAATATAATAATATTGCTAATAATAATAATATTGCTAATAATAATAATAATAATAATAATAATAATAATAATACTAATAATAATAATATTGCTAATAATAATACTAATAATATTGCTAATAATAATAATATAATAATAATAATAATAATTCATTAAAACAGAATGTGCTGTTAAGAGGCCAAGAACAGTTTTTAGCCACAGGCAATTAAAATTAACTTACATACTGCATCTAATCAGTGAGAATATCCCGTAAATATTGCTATTTTTAATTATCCATTTTGTATGTGAGCAATGCCAAGCTTGTATTAACTTTCTACACTTACGCATGTATTGTGCACGCGTCTATTTCGCGTCCATATCAAAGCACAGCTGAGTAACATTACATTTTAGTACATTGTAACCACCCATGGGTTATAATATAGACTTCAAAGTATGTTATAGGGCTACATATGCGAACGTTTCTTGTGTATAGGAATGGACTCTGTCTTATTGTTGAGTTTATCGGATATGACGTAAGCATTTCCATGGCAACCAGTTCCTTTCATTTTTCTATAATGTAAGTCCAATATAGACCTTAAACGTGAAAAATTCGGTGACGCGATTAACTTCTCAGGTAAGGATAGTGTTAATTTTTACTCAGGCAATTGCAATGACTTCATTTATATTTCCATTACTGAGGACTATGTTTTTGTTTCTTTTGTTTCAGACAGCATAACCAGCAGGATCTGCAATTACTGCAAGCACATTTTTCTCCTGAGGGCCTTGCTTCGAAGCTATGACTTTGCTGTTTAAAAAGTTACTGACAGTGTGCTGTCTTTTTTTTTTAAACCAAGATTGGTAGTGAAACTGTAGCAACATGACAGAAGCCACCGGCGTAGCTCAGTCGGTTAAGGCGCTTGTCTGCCGTTCTGAAGTTGCGATCGGGCGCGGGTTCGATCCCCGCTTGGGCTGATTACCTGGTTGGGTTTTTTCCGAGGTTTTCCCCAACCGTAATGCGAATGCAAGGTAATCTATGGCGAATCCTCGGCCTCATCTCGCCAAATAACATCTCGCTATCACCAAACTCATCAACGCTAAATAACCTAGCAGTTGATACAGCGTCGTTAAATAACCAACTAAAATAAAAAAAAAAAGACAGATAATATGGGGAAGTCTCGAGAAAAATTATCCCGTCATGTTCAACAAGAAACAAAGCTTATTTTTAGTTGCTTATTTAATGACGCTGTATCAACTACTATGTTATTTAGCGTTGCTGGGATTGGTGATAGCGAGATGGTATCTGGCGAGATGAGGCCGAGGATTCGCCATAGATTACCTGACATTTGCCTTACGGTTGGGAAAAGCCTCGGAAAAATCCAATCAGGAAATCAGCTCAAGAGGGAATCGAACAGTTCATTTTATTGAAAACATGTTGAAAGAGCGTGTGAAGATCATTTTGTTCTGTGGAAGTGAAGTTTACTCCCAAAGAGACATCGCAGATCGAGAACCAGTAGCGCTACAGTAATTGAATTTATACGGATGGAACTTTTTCTTCTTCATAATGCCCCGAACTGTTGTCTATGCCCAGAGCCAAGTTTCTCTGGCGGGTTGATTTTTTTTTTTTGGGCTCACATACACCTTTGCCAGGGCCGTTTCCTCCACCTCTGCAAATGTGCTGGATCTTCCTGATCGGGGCGCATCTGCAATACGCTCTAAGATCTTGAATCTTTGGAGCAATCTGCTAACTGTGATATGTGCTACAGGGTGTCTTCGATTAAATTCACCTGCGACGCCTTTTGGGAGTGACCTTCACATCTACAGAATAGATTAACTTCTACAAGCTATTCGGTAGTCAGTATGTTTTGCATGCAACAATAAAACGAACTGTTTTTATCCAAATCGTAATCCAGTCTATGGTGAGGAACTTTTGGCCCACCCTGTAGAATGAGGTGGTGTGGTCTGCACCACCCTTCCACCGCCTTTTTATCACGGGGAAAAAACCCGGTACTCAAAATGAATGAAAAGTGAATAACATTTACTTACAGAGTAAATTCTATATATAAACGAACGGAAATTTGCCGGTTCCATAAGAAAAAAATGTGTAGAATTAAACTAGATGGTCAACTTCACAGGTTTTACTGTAGTTTTAGAACCAACGCACTAGAGTAATTTCTCTTTACAGGCTACTTAAAATAGTGGGAAAGTAAATCTAAAACTTTCGACATGAGATTCCTTAAGATCATTTGCAAGATGTTGACTGAAAGATAAAACGAGAATTGAAAGTTGGACGTTTCTGTGTCTACGACAGGCGTAAAACCCCAAGAACATAACACCACGAAGCTTCTCGAGTTTACGAGTATGACAGAAATACTTACTTACTTACTGGCTTTTAAGGAACTCGGAGGTTCATTGCAGCCCTCACATAAGCCCGCCATTGGTCCCTATCCTGAGCAAGATTAATCCAGTCTCTACCATCATATCCACCTCCCTCAGATCCATTTTAATATTATCTTCCCACCTACGTCTCGGCCTCCCCAAAGGTATTTTTCCCTCCGGCCTCCCAACTAACACTCTATATGCATTTCTGGATTCGCCCATACGTGCTACATGTCCTGCCCATCTCAAACGTCTGGATTTAATGTTCCTAATTATGTCAGGTGAAGAATACAATGCGTGCAGCTCTGCGTTGTGTAACTTTCTCCATTCTCCTGTAACTTCAGCCCTCTTAGCCCCAAATATTTTCTTAAGAACCTTATTCTCAAACACCCTTAATCTCTGTTCCTCTCTCAAAGTGAGGGTCCAAGTTTCACAACCATAAAGAACAACCGGTAATATAACTGTTTTATAAATTCTAACTTTCAGATTTTTTGACAGAAGACTGGATGACAAAAGCTTCTCAACCGAATAATAACACGCATTTCCCATATTTATTCTGCTTTTAATTTCCTCCCGAGTGTCATTTATGTTTGTTATTGTTGCTCCAAGATATATGAATTTTTCCACCTCTTCTAAAGATAAATCTCCAATTTTTATATTTCCATTTCGTACAATATTCTGGTCACGAGACATAATCATATACTTAGTCTTTTCGGGATTTACTTCCAAACCTATCTCTTTACTTGCTTCCAGTAAAATTCCCGTGTTTTCCCTAATCGTTTGTTGATATTCTCCTAACATATTCACGTCATCCGCATAGACAAGCAGCTGATGTAACCCGTTCAATTCCAAATCCTCTCTGTTATACTGGACTTTCCTAATGGCATATTCTGGAACGAAGTTAAAAAGTAAAGGTGATAGTGCATCTCCTTGCTTTAGCCCGCAGTGAATTGGAAACGCATCAGATAGAAACTGACCTATACGGACTCTGCTGTAAGTTTCACTGAGACACATTTTAATTAATCGAACTAGTTTCTTGGGAATACCAAATTCAATAAGAATATTAAAAAAACTTCTCTCTTAACCGAGTCATACGCCTTTTTGAAATAATGGTCATAATTATAAGAGACAGCTTGTCATGCTGAGTGTCGAAATACTGTTGTAAATTACGTAGATACGTTGCGAAATCAGGGCGAATTAAAGTATGGCACAAAGAAGTGATATTACAATAATTCAAGTGTTTTTCTCAGAGAAGCATTAAGTGCATATGAAAGACTTTTCCCTTGTAATCCAGTTATCAGAGTCCAGGCTTCATCTTGCAGCTGTGCAAATAAAATTGTTGACAAGTAGTTATTTGACAGACATTATCTTCCCAGGTATTTACAGTAAGTCTGAGTGTGTCATGGCGCCTCAGATTATGGAATTGCGGTCATCACTCGATGATGTGATGAAACGAGCGTGATACAGGATTACGGTTTGTTCTTCAGAGAAGTTTAGATAAAGCGAACTTTGTTCATATTCCAAGCTTACCCGTGTGTGACTATAATCTTGCGTCATTTTATAACCTTGATTGTATTTCAATATGTCAGAAATTTCCAGAAATTAAACTAGATCAAACTGAAGTGCAACTCTGAGGTATCTAAGACGAATCTCAGAATACGATCGGTTGTCATTTTATATTCCACTCTGATAATAATAATAATAATAATAATAATAATAATAATAATAATAATGAAAGATATTTCTATTATGTCTAAAAGGAACATTTCTGTAGTAGGCTACAGGAGGTCATGGATTGACATTAATAGTAATAATCTAATAACATTCTGTTTCTATGGAGATAAATGAGCCGTTCAGAGCAAAAGTGGTGTAAGTAAAAATTGGGTAATGAGGTTTAAAGTAAAAATTCTGTAAAATATACAGCGAAAAATAGCAATTAATATGTCTTTCTTGCTATCCACTGACTGCTAATAGTTTAAATAAACTGAATATTAATTGATACTTTGCGCTGTATTTTACAGAATGTTTACTTTAACCCTCATTACCCATTTTTGACTTACACCACTTCTGCTCTGAACGGCTAAAATGTTACAACATAAAGTGAAGAAAAATGTGCAATATAGCTTATAACTTCAACGTTTTTAGTTTCGTTAGAAAAGTTAAAGGAGGATCTTCAGCTTATATATCACTTAAGGGAGGAAACGGATGAAAATTTGGTATTTTTTGGTAAAAAATAACATTTTCCTTTTTCTTTCGTGTCATTAATTACGCCATATTTAAAAGGCTGTGCTTATTAAGTTTAAAATGCAGATTAGCCGGCCCGGGTTCGATTCCCGGCGGGATCAGAAATTTTCATGTAAAATTTCTATCTCGGGACTAGGAGAGATGGCGGTGCACAACTTCTAATCACTAAATTGTGCACTAATATGCCTGGGTTAAATCCCAAATCTCTCCGCAGTGCATATGAAGGAAAGGCATATGTCACTGTTGATAGTGATTCGTCCGTCGGATGGGGACGTTAAGCCTGGCGGCCCCCTCGGTGTTATTCGATAGGAGTAGGCTACGTGCCGGCACCGGGTTTCCCCTTCTCCCTTCCTCACCTTCATCATCACCCTCACCCATTCCCTACACTACACTTACACGAACACTTAAATATACACTCACCCTAGTACACAACGTAACTCTTCACAAATACATATCATGCAAAACGTGGCCCACCGAAGTGGTGTGCAACTTGAAAATGGATCACAGTCCTGCCATCTATCCGCAGTATGCAGAACCCGAATTACACAAGTGAAGTGGGTAGGTATTAGATGCACACACAAACACAAAAAACAAACACAAAAACACATCCTCTCTCTCTCTCTCTCTCTCTCTTTCTTTTAAACTAATTTTTCCGTACTTTTCATTGCCCACTTCTCTGCATTCACATTGCTAAGGATTACACAAATTTCATGCTTGAAAGCTGAAAGCTGTTTACTGCATATTCCTTAAAGTATATTTAACAAAGGCATGTTGGAATTTAAGAAGAAAACAGTTTTTTAATAAAAAAATAAAACGTAGCCTATACATTGTAAATTTTATAAATTTGAATATGAATAGGTTCAATTTTTTACCCTGTTTTTACAACATAAAACTGAAATATGTGAGAACACGGTAGGAACTTTATAAAGAAATCAAAGGTATTATAAAAAAATTTCAGACATGATACTGAAAATTTGGGGAAGACCATTTTTTTTTTAAATATGCAAATTATTTTTATGCAATTTATGTAACTCTTAAGCCACTCAACCTACAATCATGAAACTTAAACATGTCATTACTGACATCAATAGGAGTAAATGTACGAAAAACTAAGTCTCCACCTTAAAAATATACAAAATAAAATTTCACCTATTGCCTTCCTTAATATTGCTAGTGTAATTTTCTAAAAAAGAATACTGGATTTTGGACGATAGAATCAACAAGGGGCTGTAATAGAGGAATAGAGAGTAAGAAGCTGAAGTGCGTGGAGAAAACCTACATCTCTGCCTTTATGTCCTGCGCAGGACTTGCCACGGATTGAATCCAGGTACCCAGTGAAGGACAATTTGTTTATTTATGTATCATCCTTCCGTCCATCCATCCATCCATCCATCCAACCACTCACCCGTCCAACCGTTCGTCCGTCCGTGTATCTGCCTGTTCATTCATTTTTCTATCCATCCACCTAAACATTCACCCATCCATCCAATCGTTCGTTCATCCATCCATCCATCCATCTAAACATCCAGCCATCCGTCCAATCGTTCGTTCGTCCGTTCATCCATCCATCCATCCATCCATCCATCCATCTAAACATCCAGCCATCCGTCCAATCGTTCGTTCGTCCGTTCATCCATCCATCCATCCATCCATCCATCTAAACATCCAGCCATCCGTCCAATCGTTCGTTCGTCCGTTCATCCATCCATCCATCCATCCATCCATCTAAACATCCAGCTATCCGTCCAATCGTTCGTTCGTTCGTTCATCCATCCATCCATCCACCCATCCATCTAAACATCCAGCCATCCGTCCAATCGTTCGTTCGTCCGTTCATCCATCCATCCATCCATGCATCTATCTAAACATCCAGCCAGCCATCCATCCAACCAACCAACCATCTGTCCAACCGTTCGTCCGTCCATCCATCCATCCGTCCATCCATGCATCTATCTAAACATCCAGCCATCCAACCATCTGTCCAACCGTTCGTCCGTCCATCCATCCATCCGTCCATCCATCCATTTATCCAACCATCCACCCATCTGTCCGTTCGTCCATCCACCCAACCATCCATCAATCCAACCATATGTCCAACCGTCCGTCCGTCCGTCCGTCTATCCATCCATCTATATTTCCATCCAACCATCCACCCATCCGTCAGTTCGTCCGTCCATCCAACCAATCATCCATCCATCCATCCATCCATCCAACCATCCATCCAACCATATGTCCAACCGTCCGTCCGTCCGTCCATCCAACCATCCATCCATCTCTCCGTTCATCTTCCTCTTCACCCACCTGTTACCTAGCTACCTATCGACTGAACTATCTACCTACGCGCTTGTCTGTGAGTCGTCTATTTTTCTTTTGTCTGTCTCATTTATTTTCATAATTTTTTACATAGTTATCTTCTTCCATTTATTTTATTTTTTATATTTTTCCCTTTAATTCCTTCCTTCTCTCTATTATTTCTCATTGCTGTCTTTCTTTTTTCTCTATATTGCCTCTTTTTATATTGTATTACTTTTTCTATTCCTTTTTCTCTTTTCTTCATTTCATTTCTTCCAGCCATTACTTTCTTTTTTCTCCTTTCTAATTATCTGTCCTTTGTATTATTTCTTTCGCTCTCTCTTTAATTTCTCACACCGTTCATCATCGTTAATTTGCTTACATCTGAGTTATCCTCACCATTTTCTTTGCTGTGTATCGCAATTCTCATTCATCTGATAACTTTCTTCTCCTCTCTACGGGGACCTCTGTACATCTTCGCCCTTGCACATTCTCACAGAAGACAGACACTTCTGGATTAAACACGGCTACAAAGATAGATTGCCCCTAAACTGAAAAGAATATGGAGTAACCCGGCAGACGCTGGGGATGAAAGTTGGGCAATATATTACACACAGCAACTCATGCATTTCACATTAGCTCCGAGTTCGAGAAAACTGCTCAAGATGATTGATTGCAGCCACGAGTTCGCGTGGACAGGTGTCCGCCCGCTCGCACCCCTGCGAGGACACGGCCTTAGCATAATATGCAGTTTAACCGCAAAGACAAACCTGGGTTCAGTTCCCGGGATATCTCCCTGGACATATTGGGTGTCAAATTTTCCTAAGCATTTCTTTTTCGTTTGCAACAAAGACCCTTTTTTCCCATGCTTTTCACAATTCCTTCCACCCATGTCTTCCTTTGTCTACCTCCTCCTCTTTGCGTTCCTCTTGGTACCCATTTTGGAAGGCTACCTTCAGTCATTGTTTTCACATTCCCATGAGAAATATAAAGGCTGGTTCACAATAAACCGGGAACGACAACCAGAATGAAAACGAGAAGCAGAGGACGTGAATATGAACATTTTTGATTCACAATAAAACGAGAACGTAGACGACTATGCATCGATATGCATTCAATAACGATATGTAAAGTCGATATTACGCATTCTGATGTTATTTGTATATAATTGACCAATGGCGTTCTCTCATGACTACAAGGCAGCCAATATAAACACAGGTTAACCAACTTCGAAATTTCAACTGAAACATTTCATTAGGTACGGTACTATAGATATGCCCATCCATCTTTATTATCACAACCTATTTTAAGTCTATCATAACGTAAAATAATTAGAGAAGAAACATTTGTAATAGAACAAAAATGAACACAACAGCAGTTATTGAATTGAAGCGTGAATATGTAGTGTGTAATACAACCAATACAGTAATAATATATGATTCGCTTCCGATCGGTGTTCAAAGATGCAGCTATTGAAAGCCACGTATTCTCCTTCATTTTCTCATCTTTATACGAGGCGCGCCGCTTATCGTAAACGTGAGGATTTTCGTCAACACTCAATATTAGAATCTCATCAAATAAAACTTGCTCCATGATGCACAGCACAGAACAAAATAATGCATAGGTTATGTCACGGTCTTCTTGCTGCAAAATATACGACGCCAAAATAGCTTTTAGAGGCAATAGAATGAATCTAGTGGGCTGTGATCGGAAACGTGAACGCCAAAGTTGAAACTTGGCCAACTCTCCGTTCCCGATCTCGGGCTCCGGCAAGCTTCTCATTTATTGTGAATGCTCACATTTAAATGTATAAATTTTAACAATTTTACCGTTTTCGTTTTCGTTCCGATTCTCGTTTCCGGTTTATTGTGATCCAGCCTTAAGTCCCTCGCCGTGGCGTCGTGCTCTAAGGCATCCTGCCTAGGACTCGCGTTACGGAATGGGCGCTGGTTCGAGTCCTCATGGGAGAAGAAATTTTCTCATGAAATTTCGGCCAGTGTATGGGACCGGTACCCACCCAGCATCGTGATGCACTTGGGGAGCTACTATACGTAGCGAAATCGGGTTACGCAAACCAGCTATAACGGCTGAGGGGGATCATCGTGCTAACCACATGATACCTCCATTCTGGTTGGACGATCGTTCACCTCTGCTTCGGCATGTGACCGTGAGACCAGCAGTCGGTTGGTCGGTCTTGGCCCTTCATGGGCTGTAGCGCCACGGATTATTATGAGAAATATAAAATCAATTATTGTAAATATCATAAAATTATTGCGACGACAATGGGTACTTATTGCCATCAAACTTACGTGAAAGGCGAAAGAACTTGAAACGGTACCAATTCAAATATGCATGTAAAATTAGTAATTTTGTTAGTACATGTAAAGAAAAAAATTAATAAAAATTATGACAACATTATGACAATTCTGTGGCTCCAAGGCAAAACGTGACGTCATTTCTTGCAGTTTTCAGAAGTGAGCATCTAGAGCATACCTGCACAAACAGCGCTCAACGAGCGCGCGCGCTCCTTAGGAGCGGGAGAGCTGTGTTTACCGCTCGCCGAAACGGAGAGGAAGATGCGTCAGAATGACATAGACTTGCTGTAGGTAGAGGAGAGGGAAACGACCACTCAGTTATCTAGTGGAGTGCAGTGTATAGGCCTATTCTCAGTAACTGTTTCACGTTGCTTACCTACTGCTACAGTACAGTATGGAGGAATCTAAAAGACGGAACATAACATTTAACATTTAACGATTTATAGCTCGAACTTATTGATCTTCAATGTGACCTAAGGGCTAAAGATCGTTTGAATAATACTACTAGCCTGGTTGAGTTTTACAAGACTAAACATTAGCAATAATATCCACGACTACACAGGCTGGCTGTGAAAATGATTGCTATGTTTGGCTCAACATTTATATTTGTGAGCAACTGCTTTCTATAATCAACTTTAATAAAGGCAGACATCGAACATCTGTAACTGATGTTTCATTACGATCAGTAGGCTACTGTTCCTTTCAGCTGCCAACAGCATAAAACCTCGTTCTGATGTATTGATAAATAAAAATATAACAAAATGATGTAAAATAAAATATATTTCTTTATTAATTAATAATAGTCCAAGATAGTTTTGCAAACTCTGAACGGGAATTCGTTTCATAAGCACTCGTAATAGTACTTCCTTTTGTGTTTATTTTGTACGAGATCCACCCCTTCTTTCAGTTCACCCTTATACAGAGCGCAGCTAATATCTGCATTCCGCTCATGGGCTGTGAGCCGGCTCGGAGAGCGCAAACCTTGTGCAGGCCTAGTCTAGAGTTTGAACGACAGTGTAAAATTAAAACATTCATGTTTAATAACAATGGATTAGGAAAAAAGTAACAGAGATATGCATGTCATTTTTCGCTACAATAAAGATACCATCAGGATGCGTAACATATCGCAAAATCTCATTTTCGCCAAAAATTGACATATCGCCTTTTGTCTTGAAACCAGAGATTTATTATTTTAAAATTATTTTCATATATCTTATTAATGGAAATATATGTTTTTAATGCAGAAATTTAATTTTTTTGCTCATATTCAACTGTCTTTACTGCATATTTTCAGGTTTTCTAATGAATAAAGTTTCGCAGTTCAATTATTAAATTCCATGTGTATTATTTCCGAATGTAATAATATTGTTACATACTGAATATAAACAAAATCCACTCGAAAGATCCGGTAGAAAGACGGTCCACCGCTGTGGAGTAACGGTTAGCGTGCCTGACTATGAAACGAGCGGACCCGGGTTCAAATCCTGGCTGGGAAAAGTTATCTGGTTGAGGTTTTTCAGGGATTTTCCTTTAATCCCATTAAGAGCAAATGCTGAGTAACGCTGGACCCATGTCACTGGCATTATCACCTTCATATCATTCAGACGCTAGATAACCATAGCAGTTGATAAAACGTCTTAAAATAATCCGCTAAAGAATAGATATGCTGAGCCAGAAATCTCTTCTCTAGTATCGAAGATTCCAGAAACGTGTAATGGAAATTCCGAAACAAATTTCTACAGAATCATATTTAATTATATTAGTACCTAATACATTGTGATCAGAAAGAAAGAAAAGATGACATCAGGTAATGTCCCTTATTGCATCACTCTTTGTGCTCCTTATCAACAGATTACGTCACAGCCACTACTGACGAGGTGATAATGTAGATGGTCCAATATTCTTGATCCGTTCTTATGACTAAAAGAAAAGAATGTAACGGCTGACACATTATACTCGTATTAATTTCCAGGTTTCTTCAGTATGTACATTTCAACATCCTTTCAGTTCTTAATTTTGGTTGTTTTCCTCACTGTATGCTCTAACAGTTCCGTTCGTTAACCTGGAATTCCCTCTTCAACTCTACAGATAAATACTTTTTTGTCTACTTAATTTGTAAATCAGGTCTCTGATTAAATAACAACAAAGTACTGTTGATATTACTAATGAATGATTTTGTTGTTTCCCTGCCAAAGATTGCGCTGTTGCTTGAGTTAACCAGTACTGTTTAAGAATAAATTAATATTTTTTATGCATTACATGTGAATGAAACACAATGCAACAGACAGACACATATATAGATAGCTAGACACATAAATAGGTACATATAGATAGATAGATAGTATATAGTTGTTTTCATAGCTGATCGAAAACTTTTGACCGGTAGTGTGTGTGTGTGTCTATATATATATATATATATATATATATATATATATATATATATATATATATATACATACACACAGACAGGTAGACAGGTGTGCAGACAGACAGATAGAAATGTTGTTTTATTTAACGACGCTCGCAACTGCAGAGGTTATATCAGCGTCGCCAGATGTGCCGGAATTTTGTCCCGCAGGAGTTCTTTTACATGCCAGTAAATCTACTGGCATGAGCCTGTCCTTTTGAAGCACACTTAAATGCCATCGACCTGGCCCCGGATCGAACCCGCAACCTTGGGCATAGAAGGCCAGCGCTGTACCAACTCGCCAACTAGGTCGACTAGATAGATAGATAGATAGATAGATAGATAGATAGATAGATAGATAGATAGATAGATAAAGTAAGTAGGCGGACAGACAGATAAATTGGTACATCGGGGTTGAACCGGTTGGCCGTTGCCTGTTCCGTGCAGCACATCTGAGCAGTGATGTTGTTTTCGAGTACTTAAGTTCGTCTTCCTCAGCTCTCGTCACGTTTGTCATTTATTTGTTCAATTTGACCTCTGAACTTTCAAACAGCAGTTCATAAAAACTACATTATCAAAACGAGACAACTGATCATTTACTGGGATTTGTTTTCCATTACCTCAGTGTAAGGTCAGAAGTTAATCCAGGTAGTTTCTGGAAATTTCCAAAGTACAGAATTAAAATCAATGTTATATAATAACCTGAAATGTAAACGAGTTTTTTTTTAATCTGTTGGCTAACCTTTTATCAACAGCAAACCAGAATCCCGCATCACGTTGTGCTCACCACATCACCGAGTAATGACCATAATTTCGTAATCTGACAAGATTGTATAAAAAAGTTGTATAAAAAGTGAAGATAAAATCCGTGTAATGTCGAACTGGTAAACAATCTTTTTTGCAAGCTCAAGTTAAAGCCTGGACTGTGATGACTGGATTACGAGGAAAGAACCTTTCTTATATACCTAACACTTTTCAGAAAAAAAAACAGTGAATTATGATATCATGTGTTTGTGTTAAGTTTTAAGCAAATTTAACAGCATTGCTACTAGAAATTTAGGGTTCACATGGATACTTAAATTCTCTCTCTGAAGTTATCTCGATTAAAATTATGAATTTTAACTTCTAATTTTTTTAATCGGTTATTTAATAATAATAATAATAATAATAATAATAATAATAATAATAATAAATTTATTTATTCTGGTGGTGTTAAGACTATGACGCCTTCTCTTCGACGGCACCAGGGGCCTATTCCATAAAGGTATAGTGTCGTGGACAGCCGATAAGGGGTGGTCCTCCAGCTTGGGGGTTGGGCGAAGGGCTAACAACCCATCACCGTAAAAAACAGCTTGTTACGTATCCCTATAATATTATGTCTCGTGACCAGAATATTGTACGAAAAATTCAAATATCTTGGAGCAACAGTAACAAATATAAATGACACTCGGGAGGAAATTAAACGCAGAATAAATATGGGAAATGCCTGTTATTATTCGGTTGAGAAGCTCTTATCATCCAGTCTGCTGTCCAAAAATCTGAAAGTTAGAATTTATAAAACAGTTATATTACCGGTTCTTCTGTATGGTTGTGAAACTTGGACTCTCACTCTGAGAGAGGAACATAGGTTCAGGGTGTTTGAGAATAAGGTGCTTTGGAAAATATTTGGGGCTAAGCGGGATGAAGTTACAGGAGAATGGAGAAAGTTACACAACACAGAACTGCACGCATTGTATTCTTCACCTGACATAATTAGGAACATTAAATCCAGACGTTTGAGATGGGCAGGGCATGTAGCACGTATGGGCGAATCCAGAAATGCATATAGAGTGTTAGTTGGGAGACCGGAGGGAAAAAGACCTTTAGGGAGGCCGAGACGTAGATGGGAGGATAATATTAAAATGGATTTGAGAGAGGTGGGGTATGATGATAGAGACTGGATTAATCTTGCACAGGATAGGGACCGCTGGCGGGCTTATGTGAGGGCGGCAATGAACCTTCGGGTTCCTTAAAAGCCATTTGTTGTTGTTGTTTGTTGTTGACCTTGCCTGTTTACTTGAAAGTGGGTTTTCTAGGATATGTTTACCACTTCCAGTTACATATGAGTTGCCACTCACATTGCTTTGTGCATTAACTTCTTACGGGAAACTTTTATTTGTGTTTGGTCATTAAATGCAGCAGGTTCCTTGATCATTATTAGCAAAAAGTACGCCAAAAATAAAACAAAGCAGTCACTAGTCCGCCTTCCACTGAATAGAATCAGATGCATATACCTCCTTTAGAATTGCAAAGGGGTCTTGACATAAATCCTGTGTCATTTTTGGTCACTGTTGGAACTACTAGAAACTGGTTAAGAACATATCTCTTTTGGCTGTGCATTGGCGCTGGTTCATAGATTACTTAGGTGTGCAAAACTCAGTTTTGAAAAATTTGTCACTTAGATCGTTTGGGTTTGCAAGGCCCCACTACTTGATGAGGGATATACTTTAAGGAAAATTGTGATCACATGTGGGAACAAAGAAGAAACGGGATTGAAATCGAAATGGGTTGCTATGGAAATGAGTGAGAGAATAGTACGTATACAAATATGGGATTCCTGAATATTAGGTGGATTGGCGAGCATAGCATAGCGATGCAATGACTCGAACTCATTTGGAATTACGGCACGCTCGAAACAATGCAGCACGGGTGTGCCGACGGCTGACTGCAGGAATATTAAACAGTGCAGTGCGATGCACCTGGGGCCGCAGATTCCTTCCTCACAAGAAGCTGCAATACCATTACCTACTCTAGTTTATCTCACTGTTCCAATTCCTCCAGGCAGAAAGTGCAAATCATTCGCAACTTACAGCCCACTAGTGCATCGGTTTGTACACTGGAGACTCGCTGATTATTTAGAGCTCAAGTTAAGCTTTATGGTGGACGGAGCTCTGAGGTTATAAGCCGGGAGATCCGGGTTCAAACCCCACTCCACCTTGAATTCATAACGTGTGTTGGGCAAAGCCCGTGGTCCAGGATTTCTTTTTTCCAGGTACTGTGGTTCATTTCGCCATCTTTATTAATTGAGACAGGAAAATCAAGAACTTCCTAACTCCAATAAACCAAATTTTACAGGAGAGAGAAAAAACTTATTAATTATTTTACTAACTTTAAATATTATGCATTTATCTATTAATATTATGTAAAATTACATTATTTATCGATTAAATACTTCAAAACCTAAATGCTTACATTATCTTACGTTACAATTTGAAACAAACACTGCTGGAGTTAGTGGTTTTCTGACTTCCAGAGTGTATGAATTAAGAAAAGTGAATAAATATGAGCCATGTGGAGAAAAAAAGATAAGTATATCATAATTCCCTTATGAAACATTGAAATATACGAGAAAATTGAAGTTTATTATTAAGATTAACGTCCACACCTGTGGAGTAACGGTCAGCGCGTCTGGCTGCGAAACCAGGTGGCCCGGGTTCGAATCCCGGTCGGGGCAAGTTACCTGGTTGAGGTTTTTTCCGGGGTTTTCCCTCAACCCAATACGAGCAAATGCTGGGTAACTTTCGGTGCTGGACCCCGGACTCATTTCACCGGCATTATCACATTCATATCATTCAGACGCTAAATAACCTAGATGTTGATACAGCGTCGTAAAATAACCCAATAAAATAAACAATAAAATAAATTAAGATTAACATTGCTACATTTTTTTTTAATTTCAAATATATGAGATAGAAAATCACAAATTACCAGAAAGCACATCAAAATACACAAATAAAACCACAAACATATTAAAATGTTAACACAGTCTCATTCATGTCACAGATTCTGTTTTTTTTTCTCTCACTCTCATGTTCTTCCTGTGCATCTAGATTCTAGATTTTTACTGTCCGCAAACAGAGTTTGGAAATTCATCCTACTTTCCTCAGAAATAAACTGCATTAAATTTTACAAGTCCTTTTGTTTTCTTCTTTCAATGGCAATGCTGAATTGTACTTTAGTTGACTGGGGAATGATACATCTGTATTGGGTTTCTGGAAGTTAATCGATTCGATATTGTGCCTTTAATAGTCTTACTTACATGGATTTCATAGATTTTTGTTTCATTCTGAATACCGTATCGTATCACTTTACTCAGCTGGTTAAGCGATAGTGTTGCAAGCTACCGGGAAATTAAGCTTGGAATACAAAAACTCTTTTATTCCATGGAGTAAATGGAGTTCTGACTTCCACGAGTTTTAAAACAGCCCTCAAAATGCAGATGAATGTCGATATTAGTGTATTCTTGCCTTCCACGCATGCGGGACAAACTAAAAACCATCCATAACCCAATTTTGTAAAAAATTGGAGTTAGTGGGTTTTTGATCTCCCTGTCTCAATTATGAATGCAAAGTGGACCGACCTGCAGACTTACTAAAGGCTTTACCAATAACCAAAAGTGTATTTAAAAATAGGCTTAAGGACTTTACTAATAGACGGTAGTATATTATACATACTATTTAAAGGCTGTAATTGATGTTTTGTTATTTGAAGTGTTGTATGAGTGAAGAAGTGTGTTGTGTCAGTGAAGTGCGTTGTGTAAGTGAAGTTTTATAGTTTATAATGGTAGAGCAAAGTATTTGAATAGTGAAATGTTTTCGAAGTGTTAGTGAAATCAGAATAGTATCAGTGAAATGTGTCGTAGTTCCAGTGCAGTGAGTTAACAGCGAAATGAGTGTAGTGCTGAAAGGTACTTGTGCAGGTATGAACATATCATACTCGTGGGTTTTATTTCGAACTTTGGGTTAAGATACAAAATAATTAGATTTACTTTAAATATTATTTTAAGTGATCGTGCTTCATTTAATTTAAGATGCGCCTTGTTAATTTTATCATACTATTGATATTATTATTATTATATTATTATTATTATATTATTATATTATTATTATTATTGTTATTATTATTATTATTATTATTATTATTATTATTATTATTATTATTATTATACTTTTTGAATTTAATTATAAATCTTTAAAATCGAGACGATTATTAAATAGCCAAATTTTATTCTATAAGACTGTTAACGGTATATTGAATAACTGTGATTTTCTTAAATTCCTTCAGTTCAATGTAAAAAGAACAGAATTACGTCATAGACAGTCTTTTGTTATTCCCATTCCTAGAACTGTTTTCTTCAAGAACTTTCCATTGTTTGTTATGTGTAATACTTACAACTCTCTGTCTTTAAACTGTGATTCTCAATTAGATTTCAGTTTAACGGTTAAAAAATTTCATACAATATTAAAAAGAATTGTATTTCTTTAGATTTTAAATTATGAATAAGTGTATTATAATGTTTTTATACTAATTTGGAAATAATTTTGTAATATTATATTGACATTTGGCAGTATATTAACTGCAATACTATATTCTATCATCTATTATGTATCTTTCTTTCGTTTGTATTGTTTGTTTTGTTTTTCTCTTATTATGTATTTTTATGTAACAATTTAAGCCACCTATAATTGGAAGCTTGCTTCTGTTGGTGGTGGTGATTTAAAAATTATTATTAATCATTATTATCAGTATTATTAATAATTTATTATTAATTGTCATTATTGAGTGTAATTAGTTACCACTGCCATCGGGTATATACCCATTTGCAGTGTGAATAAATACATACACATACATATACATAAAAAATTGGAAAAATATTTTTCTTGAGTTGTGGAAAAACATCAAAGTAGATAAAACAGGTTTTGGAACTATAGGATTTAAGGGGTTAGGTACAGCTTACAACAATAATTTTTTGGAAATATTCAACATTTTTTCCCTCCATTACTGTATCTTGTACAATAATGAAAATTAGTATGTGTAAAACACTGTCCTTCTGCTATATGGAAAAAATATTTTTAGGATTAAAAAAAAATTATTTACATTTTTTTTCCAAAATTTAGTTCGCTGTGCAGTGATGATGCATCTCCAAAACTATCCAACATTCTGTGATGAAATTTGTTGTGTGTATTTATGCATGTCATATCTACAACATGATGCAAGATCACATCTCTACCTTTGATGTATGGTCTGATAAAAAATAAATTCTTAAAAAAAATGGTCAAATATCAGTATTTTCTATTACACAAAATAAAAAAATGCCAGAAACTCAACACACTAGAACAATATAAAATATACAGATACACGAAAACACACCCCAACGATATTCTCAACACACAACTCTATTTCAAAACACACACTCTTTGACTCTACACTACGAACACACCCTCACAGGAAACAAGAGGCGCCAAGACCAACAACGACCAGTTCTGAAGATGATCGAAAATAGGTCGAAACATGTTAACAAGGTGCGTTAAAATTTAACACAAGAAAATTCTTATCATACATATTCCGAAGTGATACAGTGTTAAAAGTTGTGTAAACAAGATTTATAAAAAAATATTATTTACTAAGGAATGTAGATGAAATAGCATGATATTGTAAACATGAGTTTCAGCAATAAAATAAGAGAGAGCGAACATGAAAACGTTAACAAGTTTTTTAATTATGAGGGAAACGCTTTACTTCACCACTGCACAGTGGACTGACAACATTTTGAAATTTGAAAAAAAAAATATATATATCGTAAAAATATTTTTGTCATATAGCAGAAGGACAGTGTTTTATACATACCTATTTTCATTGTTGTACAACAGGGATGAGACGATATTAGCTCCCAATCATGGTAGAAGAGCTCGACCTTGATCACGGGCGCATAGCGCATCCTCTGTAACGTAGACAGCAGGGGTGTACATGCACATGCAGCGAATAAAGGCAGCAATTATTACAATAACTTGCGTTACTAAATTTCTGGCTATGTAATAGGGCTAATTATTCAGTTGTTTAATATGCATGCACATATATAAACAAATCGCAAAGGGAAGGGTTTTTTTAGGAACAAAAAGAGAAGTAGGAAAAGTTAATTGTATGTAAACCATTTTCTTGTTAAAAGCAATTATTTATTATGTAAATACTTCAATTCATTGGTTAGGAGAAACTAATAGGGTCTACCTGCTCGACGTGTGTGATCTCTAATTACTTTTGAGTATTTTTTGAAAAAATAATAACGACAATATTGATTGAAATAGAGTATATTGAGTGTGTGATTGTGAAAATGTAGTCCTTATTCTCCAGTCGTGATTATGTAATGAGTTTTCTTAGAGTGATTTGTGAGATGCACGTAAAAAAAAAGAAATTGATTAAATTAAGATATTGAGAGCCATCGTAATTTTTGGGGTCAATCATTTAAGGGGATATGTATGACTTTTAAAACTTCCGCAATTTTCAGCCAAAAATCTCTGAAATTTAAACTATATAAACAGATCTATAATAATATCTGTACAAAATTTGGTGCAATTAGGTCTAATAGTTTTGAAATTATATTTTTAAGTATATTTTATATTGATGTTACTAAAAAAAAAGCTCCTTGCATCAATGTTTTCAAAATGTTTAGTTCATATTTGCTCAAAATCTTGAAAATAGTTATTGGAATAAAAGTGAATTGGCTTTTTGAGTTTAGTAATAGTATAAGTTAAAGTGCAATCAAAGATAAAATATTATTTCTAAATTAAAGAAACACGTAGTCTAATAATAGTAAATATCCAGAAACAAGCAACAAATAAAACACCAACAATACATTTAAAATAAAGAAATAAAAGGAATCTAGATACAATCTACTGATCCAAATGTAAATTAATTTATCTTCGATGTCAATTCCGAAATCAATTTATTTCTCTCTTCTCCTGAATAATGCCTATATTTTTTTTAATGTTGCGTCCCATAATGTCGTTTTATGTTTCTTTTTTTTGCAAATGATATTTTTTTACACAACAAACACTGGACTTCATCACCATGTTCGAAGCATAAATATTGTATCTTCCACTCTTCCTTGAAAGTTTCAAGCGCTTCCGTTCCGTCATGATGCGCTGTGTTCTAAGATCTGCACAGCCTTTAGCAATGTTTACAGGTAAAAGAGCTCCGCGCGCGCGCAGCGGGCATAAAATAGCTCTCGCCCGAAAGTACTACTGACCATCGCAAGACTGTTGTACAAGATACAGTAATGGAGGAAAAAATGTTGAATATTTCAAAAAATTTTACTGCTGTAAGCTGTACCTAACCCCTTAAATGAGGGAGGTGCTCGGGATTTAGCTGCGCATTACCGCTATGGGACTCCTTGCCCTATAATACATTATAGTATCATCGTTGCAGAGCTATTACCTTTAAAGTTACAGCTGTTTTCTCTATATCGCTTCATCGCACAGTCCGAAGTGCAGCCTCTATATTAGTCCCAGTTCATACGCGTAATCCTGTGTCAAAGGCAGCTTTTCCCATTAGCCCGAGTGGTGTTGGACTTGTGGCTGACGCTGTAAGATGCGAATCAAGTTTAATTGGTTTCGAGGCGTGAGGGAACCCGCAGATGCCACGTCAACCTGGTGACAATGCGCTGATGTCTCGTGAATAACTAACGCGGGAGTGAGTGGAAACAATCCTTCGCCGCAGGCTTCTGCGTCGCTGTTTGGGTCGAGGAGTACACTTCAAGTCGGAGGTTAACTACACTTTTCGTAAACACTGTTTTTGTTTTAATTGCAATTAAACACCACATTCAGGGACGGATGCAAGGGGGGTGGGATTAAGGGAATATATCCCCTCCCGAAATTTTGAGAAAAATACGAAACAAGAAACAAAAATAATATTAATTTTAATTCGTGAATGTATATAGGAATTAGAGAGTTTTCCACGTAAATTCTCTTTGCTAAAATGTTAAATTACAAGAACTGCAGGAAGACAAACACAGCGTTCTTACTTCAAGACAGAGAGTCATGAAGAGTATTTTACTACTATTACTACTACTACTACTACTACTACTACTACTACTATTACTACTACTACTACTACTTACTGGCTTTTAAGGAACCCGGAGGTTCATTGCCGCCCTCACATAAGCCCGCCATTGGTCCCTATTAGTATTAGTATTTATTTAGTATTAGTATTTATTTATTTAACCTGGTAGAGATAAGGCCGTCAGGCCTTCTCTGCCCCTCTACCAGGAGATTCCAACTACAATATCAACAATAAAATTACAATTAGTATTAAATTTACAATTACAATTACAAATAATATTACAGTTAGTATTAAATTTACAATTACAATAAAATCAAAGTACGAAAAGATTACCTGAATAATTAAAGCTAGATAATTTATCATAGAGAAACAAAGAATATTTTATATTTACTGAATTACAAATTAAATCTAGAATAACAAAATTTTATAGTGATGAAATTACTGAATATTGAAATATTTTGTGATAGATTAAAGAAACTATTTACAAGTAATCAATTACTGACCAAGTGCCTAGTAAGTTTTCGTTTGAATTCAATTTTATTTCGACAGTCCCTGATGCTAGCAGGTAGCGAATTCCAGAGTCTTGGCAGGGCTATTGTGAAAGAAGATGAGTATGAGGAGGTGCGATGGGATGGTATTGTTAGTATTGTTTCATGACGAGAGCGTGTGTTCAGATTATGGTGGGAAGAAAGGTAAGTGAAGCGAGACGACAGGTTCGAAGGAATAGAAGAGTTCAAGATTTCGAAGAGAAAGAGAAGTGAATGTAAATTTCTTTTCTTATCTAGTTTAAGCCAACCTATTGCTTCCAGGGATGGGGTAATATGATCATATTTACGAACATTGCTTACAAAACGTACACACAAATTATGAGCACGTTGAAGTTTCATTTTGTTGTCGCTGGAGAGGTCAGTCAGTAAAATGTCCGCATAGTCGAAATGAGCAAGATTAATCCAGTCTCTACCATCATATCCCACCTCCCTCAAATCCATTTTAATATTATCTTCCCATCTACGTCTCGGCCTCCCCAAAGGTCTTTTGCCCTCTGGCCTCCCAACTAACACTCTATATGCATTTCTGGATTCGCCCATACGTGCTACATGCCCTGCCCATCTCAAACGTCTGGATTTAATGTTCCTAATTATGTCAGGTGAAGAATACAATGCGTGCAGCTCTGCGTTGTGTAACTTTCTCCATTCTCCTGTAACTTCATCCCTCTTAGCCCCAAATATTTTCCTAAGAACCTTATTCTCAAAAACCCTCAATCTCTGTTCCTCTCTCAAAGTGAAAGTCCAAGTTTCACAGCCATACAGAACAACCGGTAATATAAATTCTAACTTTCAGATTTTTTGACAACAGACTAGATGACAAAAGCTTCTCAACCGAATAATAACACGCATTTCCCATATTTATTCTGCATTTTATTTCCTCCCAAGTGTCATTTATATTGGTTACTGTTGCTCCAAGATATTTGAATTTTTCCACCTCTTCGAAGGATAAATCTCCAACTTTTGTAGTTCCATTTCGTACAATATTCTGATCACGAGACATAATCATATGCTTAGTCTTTTCGGAATTTACTTCCATTTAATTTTCCTTCTCTTCTTAGACTGTTTCATTAGTCAGCTCAAGGACAGGTTTTTGAATCATAAGGGAATCCTAAAGTCCATACAAACTTTTCTGCCTAAAAACATAGTGCGAGCATCAGATGAAGATTTAGAAACTGCTGTTGAGGCTATAGTAAATCAGTAGCCCAATGATGTTGATGCATCACCAGAGTCTTTCTTCAATGAATTGAAGATGTGGAGGAGAAATTTCCTTGATCAGAAAAATTTTCACCTAATACCTACTGATTTTATATCATCTTTGAACAGGTGCAATGAAATTATTTTTCCCTGCACTCGCAAGGCGCTGAAAGTTTTCTGCACGTTGCCTGTAACTACAGCAACACCAGAACGGTCGTTCTCAACATTGCGGTGTTTGAAGACTTACTTGAGGAGCACGATGGGAGCAGACAGATTAAATGGACTGGCCTTGATGTATATACATAAAAATGTAGAAGTAAAAGCTCATGAAGTACTGGATGAAATGTCTAAGAAGCCTCATCAACTTCTTCTGTAAATGTAATTCTGTCATTGTTTTTGTATTGCAGTCATTGTAAATGTTAAAATAAAAAAAAAATTATGGTTCATTTAACAACGCAACTGCCGAGGTTATATCAGCGTCGCGGTGTGCCGGAATTTTTTCCCTCAGGACTTCTTTTACATGCCAGTAACTCGACTGATATGAGGCCTGTCGCGTATAAATACACTTAAATGCCATCGAGCTGGGTTGGGGTAGAACCCACAACTTCGAGCACAGAAGGCTATATCGACTACGCTACTCAGGCCAATTTGTAAATGTTTGTGACTCAGAAACAAATTGTGAGTATACAAACTTATTTCTCATTACTCCATTTTTACTATCTCCTCAAATCCCTCCCCGTAAAACAAAAATATCCTGCGTCCGCCTCTGACCACATTACACAACTACATCAACGCAAATTGTCCTAAATGTTTATAAACTAGAAGAACTCAATAATAATATGTTGTTTATAATCGTTGTTTGTAAAACTTGTAAACAAGTTGTCTTATGAATGACATCCAAGCCTATCGGGTCGCCACCGACCACTGGTCATCCCTTAACGGCATACAGAGTGTTGTTTCCGATCTCTGGAAACGATTTTTGAATGACGCCATGTGCGTCAGGAGTCGCATGACATCTGAACTGTGGTAAGAGGTGACAGACCAGTAGTGAGTGATTTCATAGTCAGAGTGCACGGTGTATCACAGCAGCAATGCCCAAGAAAATCGAGCCTTTTTGGGAGGGGTACATTACGACCCTTTCCAATGTCAAGTACAGTTACGTGAAAATCATAGGAGCCTACAAAAAAAATGTGATTTCGTTATTCCCAAGAAAGGGATCTTCTGTGTATTTAATAAGACAGGTAAAGCTCGGATGGGATTAATTTGTATCATCTCGAGGGGTGCAGCTTGTGGCGGGGGGGGGGGTGGATTTGCTTGCTTTTTCTCTTCTGGAAGTAATCTTATCCGAGCTTTGCCAGTCTTATTAAATACATAGAAGATGTTTTTCTAATAACCAACATAAAAATTTTACATAATTCCGTAACTGTAAGTTTCTTTTTCCCATAATCTTTACATGGGCAGCATTGAAATTACGTCTTATACTATAATTCCGTATATAACATTGTTACTTTCTCCCCCATCTTCATAGCGGTAAAAAGTTTGTTCTCTAAGTCGACACCATCCCCCTCAAGTTCATTATCAGACAGCTGTCCAAGTCCATGAGCGGTGTCCAGTATTTTCTTGTTACTCAGACATTTGAAAGCCTAGGTAGAGAAAAGGTCAAAAACCTTCAGACAGAATGACAAAACCCAAACTACCCCGACAGATTGAGTGCGGTTTAGATCCACCCATGGTAAGACTGGAGTCAACTGTACCGATATTTTATATACACTTTTATTTTTTAATTAACTCAATAGTTTAGTGGGTATAGCTGTGAGAATTATACACAAAATCTACAAGGCCAATCTTTCGAAGCAACATTTCACACAGCAATAAAAATTCCACAAATTTTGTGGAATTCGACACATTTTGACAACGTTGAGGCCAGGTCTCTTCCGTCGAATGACATTTTTTTTTAGTCCTGACGGAGCGAGGGGAGAGGAGATGTAGAAAAATAGACGACTATCACCATTTTGTACCTCACATCATTTTGTATCTCGTCAGTAAAGTTTCCTGTAAATGGCAGACTAAGAAATTCCAGCAGAATTAATACAAGAAATTAATAGCGAAATTTATAAGCCTTGTACTTGCTATTTCGGAAAAGGAAATTGTACCAGAACAATGGAAGGAGTCCATAATTATCCCTATTTTTTAAGAAAGGGAACAAGACTAACTGTAGTAACTTTCAAGGAATATCACTTTTGTTGACGTCGTACAAAATTTTGTCCAATATTCTTTTGAGATCATTAACTCCATATGTAGATGATCAGTGTGGGTTTAGGCGTAATAGATCGACTATTGATCAGTTTTTTTATATTCGACAGATAATGGAGACAAAATGGGAGTATAAGGATACAGTACATCAGTTATTTATAGATCAAAAAAAGGCATATGACTCTGTTAAGAGGGAAGTTTTATACAATATTTTTATAAAACTTGGTATTTCGAAGAAACTAGTACGATTAATTAAAATGTGTCTTAGTGAAAAGTACAGTAGAGTCCTTATAGGCCAGTTTCTGTCGGATGTTTTTCCAATTCATTGTGGGCTAAAGCAGAGAGATGCACTATCACCTTTAAGTTTTAACTTCGCTCTAAAATATGCCATTAGGAAAGTTCAGGATACAAAGAGGGTTTGGAATTGAACGGGTTACATCAGTTGAATCTCTATGCGGATGACGTGAATATGTTAGGAGAAAATCCATAAACTATTAGGGAAAACACGGATATTTTACTTGAAGCAAGTAAAGCGATAGGTTTAGAAGTAAATTTCGAAAAGACAAAGTATATGATTATGTCTCGTGACCAGAACATTGTACGAAATGGAAATATAAACATTAGAAATTTATCCTTCGAAGAAGTGGGAAAATTGAAATATCTTGGGGCAAATATCAACACTTAATCAGAAGAGTCCACAGTACTACACCCTGTATATATACTGTATGTTGTGGAGAATAGGCATACCTGCCGAATGTGAAGAAGTCTCGTATCAAAAGTAACATATAAACCGAAAAGTTTTGGAAGATCAAAGAAAAGATGGCCTGATCAGAAGGTATGAAGGTGGAATAAACCAAAATGATTTACACCTCAACTCTACTGTTGTTGACTATAAGTTCCATTTAATTCCTTGTCAAACTTGGCTTTGTATCGTGATCTGCTCAATTTTAATAAGGTGACGCTTTAATCCTTTGTTTTAATTGTACTACAAGCTTCCTGTCAGACCATTCTTCCGTTGCCATGCCTACAGATGCCTTCACACACACGCACCTGTCCGTATGAGTCACAGAGTCGCTGAATTTGTCGGGTTGCTTCCCGAGGTTCATCACCGCATTGCCCGGGGCAACAACGAGGGAAATCCCCACTCAACAGGTCGTCTCCCACACTGCAGTAGCGGTATATGGCAAGTTAACAAGGCCAGCCCTCCAGTTTGCTCGCTTTTATCCTGTGCTTGCTTTTACACTACTGAAGACCACCAAGGATTCCGTCTATCGGCTCGGAGATTGGTGTTCGATCACCCGAAATGTTACATCCTTATTCTGCCATTGCTCCGTTCATGGGTTTCCAACAGTAGGTCTGACCGTGCGGAGGAAACATATTATTATCTCCTCTTCCGAGCCAGAAATCCAACTTGAACCCGTTTGAATTGCAACAAGCAGGTGAATTATAACACAGAACGCCGTTTGTTACTTTCTGCATTAATGATGCGTTATCAAACAAATGTAAATTAATGCATGAATGAATAAATAAATAAATAGAGAAAAAGATAAATAAATGTAGATAAATAAATAGATAGATAAATAAATAAATACATAATAAGACAGAAAAATAAATAAATAAATCGATCAATCTATAAATTGACCAACCGATCAACCTACCAACGTATCAGTCTATCAACATACTAATGCATCAATCGACAAATCAATAAATCAATCAATAACTAATTGACTAACTGACTGAATAAATAAATAAATAAATAAATAAATAATAAACAAATAAATAGTAAACAAATAAATAAATAAATAAATAAATAAATAAATAAATAAAGAAATGTATATATAAATAAATTCGTAAATAAATAAATGAATATGTAAATTCATAACTAACTAATCAACTAACCCAATAAATAAATAAATAAATAAATAAATAAATAAATAAATAAATAAATAAATTCATAACTAACTAATCAACTAATCCAATAAATAAATAAATAAATAAATAAATAAATAAATAAATAAATAAATAAATAAATAAATAAATAATTAAATAAATAAATAAATAAATCTATATGTAAATAAATTCGTAAGTAAATAAATGAATAAGTAAATTCATAACTAACTAATAAACTAACCAAATAAATAAATAAATAAATAAATAAATAAAGAAATGTATATGTAAATAAATTCGTAAATATAAAATGAATAAGTAAATTCATAACTAACTAATCAACTACCTCAATAAATAAATAAATAAATAAATAAATAAATAAATAAATAAATAAATAAATAAATAAATAATAAATAAATAAGTAAAGAAATAAATAAATCTATATGTCAATAAATTCGTAGGTGAATAAATGATTAAGTAAATTCATAACTAACTAATCAACTAACCCAATAAATAAATAAATAAGTAAGTAAATAAGTAAATAAATGAATAAGTGAATTCATAACTAACTAATAAACTAACCAAATAAATAAATAAATAAATAAATAAATAAATAAATAAATAAATAAATAAATAAATAAATAAATAAATAAATAAGTAAAGAAATGTACATTTAAATAAATTCGTAAATAAATAAATGAATAAGTAAATTCATAACTAATCAACTAACTCAATAAATAAATAAATAAATAACTAAATAAATAATAAATAAATAAATAATAAATAAATAAATAAGTAAAGAAATAAATAAATCTATATGTAAATAAATTCGTAAGTGAATAAATGATTAAGTAAATTCATAACTAATTAATCAACTAACCCAATAAATAAATAAATAAATAAATAAATAAATAAATAAGTAAATAAATAAATAAGCAAGTAAATAAGTAAATAAATCCGTAAGTAAATAAATGAATAAGTACTAAATTCATAACTAACTAATCAACTAAATAAATAAATAAATAAATAAATAAAAATAAGTGAAAAAATACATAAATATCAAAACACATGGAAACTGTTATACCACGAATACGATCTGTACGTTTTATCTGATTTTTGTGGTTACAGCCATTATATTCTAAAAAAAACTCGTTTCTGCTGCATCGAATGTCAGTATCATATCTAACTACATACATTTGCTATTTTACATAAATTTAAAGGAATGCCACCATATTATTAATATTATTCCTTCTAGCGGTTGATAATATTTCCGAAATGTCTTATTTTTATATTGATGCAACACCTGAGGTCTTAAGTCACTACAGTCAAGGTGTAGCCTAACTAACAATTCATAAGGAAGTACAGCACATACTCTCTGACGCCTGCTCTGGAAAGTACGACTTTCCAGTCTGGGTGTGTGTTTCTTAATTTAGATGCTCACGTAAATACATTAAGGAAACAACACCTCAACAAAGGCTGAATTCAAGGCGAGTAGGCTAATAAGAGTGTGGAAGACCAGTTCAAGGTGTGGGTCATGTACTAACGACGACCGATCCTATCTGCGTCATCTTCATATCACAGTAAACGCTGGTCAACGTGCACCACGATTTTACGAGCTTAACGAATTGTTGTGTGATCATTTGTAATGTGAATTCGCTGTCCGCGATGAAACTCTGCTTCCCTGTATTCGCAGATAACATAATTTCCTATAACATATATTCCTCTATAACAAGTTTCCAGGTTGATGGTTGTATATGTGTACAAGTATGCAACCTAAGAACAAATATTGGGGAAAGCGACTTTTGACCCACCCTGTGTATCTGATCAGGCCATTACGTTGCGTTCATTTTCGGCTATAACACTTTTACAGATTGTACAAGTATGAAACCAAAGAATGAATATTGGGAAAGCGACTTTTGACCCACCCTGTGTATCTGATCAGGCTATTACGTTGCGTTCATTTTCGGCTATAACACTTTTACAGATTGTACAAGTATGAAACCAAAGAACGAATATTGGGAAAGCGACTTTTGACCCACTCTGAGTATCTGATCAGGCTATTACGTTGCGTTCATTTTCGGCTATAACACTTTTCCAGGTTGTACAAGTATGCAACCTAAGAACAAATATTGGGGAAAGCGACTTTTGACCCACCCTGTTTATCTGATCAGGCTATTACGTTGCGTTCATTTTCAGCTATAACACTTTTACAGGTTGTACAAGTATGCAACCTAAGAACAAATATTGGGGAAAGCGACTTTTGACCCACCCTGTGTATCTGATCAGGCTATTACGTTGCGTTCATTTTCGGCTATAACACTTTTACAGATTGTACAAGTATGAAACCAAAGAACGAATATTGGGGAAAGCGACTTTTGACCCACCCTGTGTATCTGATCAGGGCTATTATGTTGCGTTCATTTTCGGCTATAATACTTTTCCAGGTTGTACAAGTATGAAACCAAAGAATGAATATTGGGGAAAGCGACTTTTGACCCACCCTGTGTACCTGATCAGGGCTATTATGTTGCGTTCATTTTCGGCTATAATACTTTTCCAGGTTGTACAAGTATGAAACAAAGAACGAATATTGGGAAAGCGACTTTTGACCCACTCTGTGTATCTGATCAGGGCTATTACGTTGTGTTCATTTTCGGCTATAACACTTTTCCAGGTTGTACAAGTATGAAACCTAAAAACGAATATTAGGGAAAGCGACTTTTGACCCATCCTGTGTATCTGATCAGGCCTATTACGTTGCGTTCATTTTCGGCTATAACACTTTTCTAGGTTGTACAAGAATGAAACCTAAAAACGAATATTGGGGAAAGCGACTTTTGACCCACCGTGTGTATCTGATCAGGGCTATTACGTTGTGTTCATTTTCGGCTATAACACTTTTCTAGGTTGTACAAGAATGAAACCTAAGAACGAATATTGGGGAAAGCGACTTTTGACCCACCGTGTGTATCTCATCAGGGCTATTACGTTGTGTTCATTTTCGGCTATAACACTTTTCTAGGTTGTACAAGTATGAAACCTAAAAACGAATATTGGGGAAAGCGACTTTTGACCCACCGTGTGTATCTGATCAGGGCTATTACGTTGTGTTCATTTTCGGCTATAACACTTTTCTAGGTTGTACAAGAATGAAACCTAAAAACGAATATTGGGGAAAGCGACTTTTGACCCACCGTGTGTATCTGATCAGGGCTATTACGTTGTGTTCATTTTCGGCTATAACACTTTTCTAGGTTGTACAAGAATGAAACCTAAAAACGAATATTGGGGAAAGCGACTTTTGACCCACCGTGTGTATCTGATCAGGGCTATTACGTTGTGTTCATTTTCGGCTATAACACTTTTCTAGGTTGTACAAGAATGAAACCTAAGAACGAATATTGGGGAAAGCGACTTTTGACCCACCGTGTGTATCTCATCAGGGCTATTACGTTGTGTTCATTTTCGGCTATAACACTTTTCTAGGTTGTACAAGTATGAAACCTAAAAACGAATATTGGGGAAAGCGACTTTTGACCCACCGTGTGTATCTGATCAGGGCTATTACGTTGTGTTCATTTTCGGCTATAACACTTTTCTACGTTGTACAAGAATGAAACCTAAAAACGAATATTGGGGAAAGCGACTTTTGACCCACCGTGTGTATCTGATCAGGGCTATTACGTTGTGTTCATTTTCGGCTATAACACTTTTCTACGTTGTACAAGAATGAAACCTAAAAACGAATATTGGGGAAAGCGACTTTTGACCCACCGTGTGTATCTGATCAGGGCTATTACGTTGTGTTCATTTTCGGCTATAACACTTTTCTAGGTTGTACAAGAATGAGACCTAAGAACGAATATTGGGGAAAGCGACTTTTGACCCACCGTGTGTATCTGATCAGGGCTATTACGTTGTGTTCATTTTCGGCTATAACACTTTTCTAGGTTGTACAAGTATGAAACCTAAGAACGAATATTGGGGAAAGCGACTTTTGACCCACCGTGTGTATCTGATCAGGGCTATTACGTTGTGTTCATTTTCGGCTATAACACTTTTCTAGGTTGTACAAGAATGAAACCTAAAAACGAATATTGGGGAAAGCGACTTTTGACCCACCGTGTGTATCTGATCAGGGCTATTACGTTGTGTTCATTTTCGGCTATAACACTTTTCTAGGTTGTACAAGAATGAAACCTAAGAACGAATATTGGGGAAAGCGACTTTTGACCCACCGTGTGTATCTCATCAGGGCTATTACGTTGTGTTCATTTTCGGCTATAACACTTTTCTAGGTTGTACAAGTATGAAACCTAAAAACGAATATTGGGGAAAGCGACTTTTGACCCACCGTGTGTATCTGATCAGGGCTATTACGTTGTGTTCATTTTCGGCTATAACACTTTTCTAGGTTGTACAAGAATGAAACCTAAAAACGAATATTGGGGAAAGCGACTTTTGACCCACCGTGTGTATCTGATCAGGGCTATTACGTTGTGTTCATTTTCGGCTATAACACTTTTCTAGGTTGTACAAGAATGAAACCTAAAAACGAATATTGGGGAAAGCGACTTTTGACCCACCGTGTGTATCTGATCAGGGCTATTACGTTGTGTTCATTTTCGGCTATAACACTTTTCTAGGTTGTACAAGAATGAAACCTAAGAACGAATATTGGGGAAAGCGACTTTTGACCCACCGTGTGTATCTCATCAGGGCTATTACGTTGTGTTCATTTTCGGCTATAACACTTTTCTAGGTTGTACAAGTATGAAACCTAAAAACGAATATTGGGGAAAGCGACTTTTGACCCACCGTGTGTATCTGATCAGGGCTATTACGTTGTGTTCATTTTCGGCTATAACACTTTTCTAGGTTGTACAAGAATGAAACCTAAAAACGAATATTGGGGAAAGCGACTTTTGACCCACCGTGTGTATCTGATCAGGGCTATTACGTTGTGTTCATTTTCGGCTATAACACTTTTCTACGTTGTACAAGAATGAAACCTAAAAACGAATATTGGGGAAAGCGACTTTTGACCCACCGTGTGTATCTGATCAGGGCTATTACGTTGTGTTCATTTTCGGCTATAACACTTTTCTAGGTTGTACAAGAATGAGACCTAAGAACGAATATTGGGGAAAGCGACTTTTGACCCACCGTGTGTATCTGATCAGGGCTATTACGTTGTGTTCATTTTCGGCTATAACACTTTTCTAGGTTGTACAAGTATGAAACCTAAGAACGAATATTGGGGAAAGCGACTTTTGACCCACCGTGTGTATCTGATCAGGGCTATTACGTTGTGTTCATTTTCGGCTATAACACTTTTCTAGGTTGTACAAGAATGAAACCTAAAAACGAATATTGGGGAAAGCGACTTTTGACCCACCGTGTGTATCTGATCAGGGCTATTACGTTGTGTTCATTTTCGGCTATAACACTTTTCTAGGTTGTACAAGAATGAAACCTAAGAACGAATATTGGGGAAAGCGACTTTTGACCCACTCTGTGTATGTGATCAGGGCTATTACGTTGTGTTCATTTTCGGCTATAATACAGGGACATCATTTTATTTTTACTTCAATTTTTATTGTACCTGAGTTTTTGAATGTCTTCACTCCCACCCCTTCTACTAGTAAACTTCCGACCGTTCACGACACAGAGCCGAGGGCGCGTAAGCAGTACTGAGTTACAGAGTATAGTACGTTCCAGAAATATGTTCGCGTTTTCCAGTGACGAAAAAGCTTTCAATATTGAATCATATTTTCGTACAGGTACTGTCGTCCGTTAGCCTACGTCGCATCCCGGTTTCCCCCACCTGCTTCTGTTCGCCCCTCTGTCAAGTCTAGTAGCTGGGCTATCTTAGCTATTTTCTGAAAACATTAATTTCTGTTAGGAATTGGAAGTCTACGTAATATTATACAAGTGTTTAAAATAACTTAAATAAAAGGGCCTCGTTAAGTAATTAACTGTCACGTGATCCCCCCCCCCCTTTCAACGACCCTGCGACAAAACCACTTGAACGGACAGCAGATAGCATTTAAGAGTAATTTTATCTTTTCCGATCGGGCAGAAGTGAAGATTGACTTTACAATGCGTAAGGTACTATTTTATATAGTAGGTACAGAATTATTTCAACATGAGTTACTCGTACGAAGGACGAAACTGGTAATTGGAATTAGGTACAACAGTCTATAGCGCGATAATATGCACAAAAGAACTGAAGCCTGTATCGAAATGAACGGCCACTAATTTCAAAAATGTGCTTAAATGTCCATATTATGATTATTTTTCAAATTAATTTCATTCTCTATATTGTACGCTAATGTGCTGTAACAGTACAATATACACTGCATAATTAATACGTTCGAATGGATAGCTCAATTCGTGAGTAAAAACACTAAGTGTTAATACAGTACTGTATTTTGATTAAACAAAAACCTAATGAAAATTATCAAACTCAAAATTGCGATATATCCTAGTTTACATAAATGGATGAACTACTTTTCTTCCCTTCTATACCTAGTAAAGTGATTTGTATTTTACGCCAGTATCATCGAACTCCAGTCTTGGAAGGGGGACCAAGCAGTGTTTCCTGTTTCAATCGTTAATAGAAAGGTATAGCCAGGTTAATATTAAAAATGTTAGTAAAAATAAAATGATGTTCCTGTACTTTTACACATTGTACAAGTATTAAACCAAAGAACGAATATTGGGGAAAGCGACTTTTGAACCATCTTGTATATCTGATCAGGACTATTAGGTTGCGTCCATTTTCAGCTTTCCCCCTCAAAACTGCCCAAAGTTCGTTCAGTGGAACGGGAAATTCGGATTGATACAAGTGGCCAACAGGCTTGGAGCCCACACATTCAGCTTTTTAAGCACAAAATTCCCTTGCAACGACGCGTTTTGTCTTACATTTAAATCTCTCTCCTACCATTCCTTCTTTGACATTGACATTGAAGTTCACCAAAGCAAGAAAGAAGTGTGTGTCATGTAACATGGGGTGACTAATGCCCAATTTGCATTACAAAGCCGTGAAATCGAAGTTTCCTTCTCGGCTGACTTCCCTCATTCTGCAAAGGACAGCAGGTCAAGGTGAAGGCGAAGATGCGGCATGTGTGTTGATCCGGGACGTCTGTCGGACATACCTGGGACGTGAGCTCACCACCGCAAACTGCTTACAGTGGTAACGAATCGCGTATCAATAGGATTGCATTATCCTCTTACGTAAGGACTTAACACACACGTAAACAAGCATTTAAAAGTAGTTGAGCCGAAGGGCAATAAAATGAGATATACAGGGTGTTGAAAGAACAACCAGTATTCTGGGAGATGGTAGTATTCATCAAAACAAGAAAATAAAGTCTAATAAACATGGGTCCTAAAATTAATATCTTCTGAGATATGAGTTAGCCTACTGATTGTTCATCAACTCTACAGGAGACGTTTAATGTGAATTTCATAAGAAATACGTTCAATATTCTGAGAGGCGGTAGTATAGATATAAACAAGAAGAAAGTGTAATAAACATGGGACCTAAAATTAATTGGATTACGTAGATTAAGCAGGTAGATACATATTAAGTAAATGGATGGATAGATGGATAGACAGACACGAACAGACTAGATGGATGGATGGATAGATAGATAGATAGATAGATAGATAGATAGATAGATAGATAGATAGATAGATAGATAGATAGATAGATAGATAGATAGATAGATAGATAGATAGATAGATATATAGATATATAGATATATAGATATATAGATAAGATAGATAGATAGATTAGATATATAGATAAGATAGATAGATAGATTAGATAGATAGATTAGATAGATAGATTAGATAGATAGATAGATTAGATAGATAGATAGATAGATAGATAGATAGATAGATAGATAGATAGATAGATAGATAGATAGATAGATAGATAGATAGATAGATAGATAGATAGATAGATAGATAGATAGATAGATAGATAGATAGATTAGATAGATAGATAGATAGATTAGATAGATAGATTAGATAGATAGATTAGATAGATAGATAGATTAGATAGATAGATAGATAGATAGATAGATAGATAGATAGATAGATAGATAGATAGATAGATAGATAGATAGATAGATAGATAGACAGACAGACAGACAGATAGATAGATAGATAGATAGATAGATAGATAGGCAAGCAAAGAAAATAAATGAATAAATAAATAAATAAACAAATAAATAAATAAATGAGTAATAAGTAAACAAATAAGTAAGTAGGAAATAAATAAATAAATAAACAAAAATTAAATAATAAAATCAAATAAAATAAGTTAATAAATAAATGAATGAATAAATAAAATAAAATGAAATAAAGTAAGTAAAGAAATAAATGAATAAATAAATGGTAATTAAAATAAAATAAAATGAAGTAAATAAATGAATAAATAAATAAAAATTAAAATAAAATAAGTTAATAAATACATAAAATAAAATAAGTAAATAAATAAATAAATAAATAAATAAAATTAAATAAAATAAGTAAATAAATAAATAAAATCTAATAAAATAAGTAAGTGCATAAATGCGTAAATAAATAATTAAAAAACAAATGACAAATAAATGAATAATAAATATTAATATCAGTATTCGCTTTGTCATTATATTTCCGATAATCGCATAGCCCGAATTACAGCCCCTATACTTAACCGAGTTCACGGACGTCATTCTACACGAAAATCAAAAGGCAGCTGCCTACTCGCGTGTTGTTTGCTGTACATGCAATCGTTACTGGGAGCCGTGAGGTTGGCGTGTGTTTTGTGTACGCACAGTGTCTGATGTTATCTCCATCCATGGCGAGCATCGTTATAAGCTACCTGGACATGTGGCAATCTGTCAACGCCGCACGAAGACATCGAGATCGGCACTAATTATTTCCTCACTCTGCTTTTCCAGAAATACATTGAGCAACAGACTGTGTAAAAAGATACAAAATATGTTTCGTCTAGTTCATAAGCCTCCACCACTTTCCTGAACAAAAATACTGGGTGTTCATTTCAAAGTGTGTCATGACTTCACTGTTGATGAGTCAGCGATTTGAAGCGAGTTTCAGCTTTTATGTCAGAGAAGTTGCCTATTATTCAAGGCGTTCAATCTGAACTTGAGAACGTGTACGGTATAACTTGAAAGTCGTAGCAACAGATGGCGGTCTGTACGGTCTGTGTGCTACCATAACCTCTTTCGAACTGTGTTTTGCGCCGGCAAGTCGTACGCAGGATATTTGTTATCATCGGTTGCGTACGGCAACATTCCACAACACAAATCAAATGCTCCGCGTCCATGTTGACCGTCGAAATTAATGTCAGCAAATACGTAAGTAACCCTCTTAACCCTCTCCCCATATCCCGACAGTAAGAAAAAAACTCATCTCAGTACATGTTTCGAAACAGTTAACATTCCTGGCACTACCAGCGTCACCGTACGTATCGGTAAGTAGTCTACTCTTCTGAATGAACGCCGTACTTGCTAGGCAACTTCTCTAACACGTAGGTAATACACCTCTGCGGAAGTGTAGGAAGATTGAATTCTCTAGGCTCATCGACTAGCTACATGACGGCATACAGAGAGCCATGACACACTTTGAACTGAACACCCAGTAGTACTTGCTTGAGCACACATACATCAATTGTGTCGTGTCCTTGCCCTTTACAATATACAGAACGACCAGGCTTAAATAATACCAATTGTACATTATAATAATTCTGTAACGTAAAGAGCAATCGATATAAAATCTCTCCGAGATCTTTTGTTCTGTCACACTTGCAAGGTCGACAGCAGAAACGGAGTGAGGTCAGATTATAATAATTAGAGGTCGTATTTTTCCCCAGGACGTACGGAGACAGTTTAGCTCACAGTCTACTATATACAGTCGCGAAGCTTGAGGTGATTTTTTGCAAATCTCGTGATAAAGCGCTCCAAGTGGTTGGCAACTAGAAACAATAGACTGTCCACGGTCGACTTTGGACTGTGTCGTATTTCCATCGAGTGCTAGCTCGTTGCGTATTTCACATTGATGCTTGTGAAATGTTCGTTATTGGTTGTAATGAAAATGTTAATGGCTAAAATACAGTAATTGGAATAATAATATTTTACTAGAGACATAGAAAAATTAAGTTTGTTTTAATGAAATTTATGGATCACGTTTTATTTTCAATTCTGGTGGGATTATTATTGCTTATGCCTACTTTTTTTTTTTTTCAAAGGATATGTTTTTAATTCGCTGTTAATTTTGTTGTTATTTTTATTTGTTACTTTACTAGAGACGTAGAAAAAGTCTGTTACAATAAAATTTATTGATCACGTTTTATTTCCAATTCTGGTGTGATTATTATTGCTTAACCTCATCCCACTTTGTTAACTACGTAAGCCTACACCACAAGTACCGGTACAGGTAAGTTACTCCATTAATTCATATTTCCATTATTATTGTTGTAAAGGGAAATGCAAATTAATATTTATTGGTTTCATAGTTAATTATCGCTATAATCTTGAATGAGTGAAGCGATTATAGTAAATTTCAGTTCGTTTTGCACAAACAAAAATAATAAATATTAACCTATTTCTTACAGGTATCTTCGAGTTTATGGTGGAATTTAATATACTTCACTAAAATAATAAATTAACTTTATACATTTAATATTTCAATAATGGAAGGAAGGTGTTAATTTTTCCAAAAGCACACAACGAAAGTGTAACATATTTTGTTGTCTACTAGGAGAGAGATCTGCGATGATGAGGCGATAGTAGCGATCCTAGTGGTGGGCAACTACTCATGTTTGCATTTTTAGTACATATTGAGCTTCGCGACTGTATATAGTAGACTGTGGTTTAGCTGTTCACAGACTATATTGACGTGACGTCATATTTGACGCGTGCTTGTGCTGAAATTGACGTTCTATTCATGATTAGAAACTAGATCTCATAGACTGTTTACAAAGCATTAGAGTGACTATTACATTTTTACTACGTCATACTACTTTTGACCAATAGAACAGTACGAATGGACGACTTTCAACTAATCATGGCTGCTTATCACAAAATTTTATCGCTTCCCTAGCATTTGTTTGTTTTTATCACTTCCCTAGCACTTGTTTCTTTGTTTGCCAACATTTCAAACTGCAAATTCCTTACGATACTATAAAACATGCTTTGCCATCGTCATTTGTTTACCGCATAGACCATACATGGGCACAATTTTCGGTTACGTGAGGCACTCGATTTGAAATAGTTTGTTTACTAGGAGAGGAGACTGCAGAGTAGGATGGGAAATATAAACTGCTGTGACCTGCGTCACCTTATCGTAATCGCTAAGGCGGTCAGTGGCGAATTATTAGGAAAGCGCTTGGTTAACGTGAGAGACTCGAAAACTTTTATTCAATTTGGCAAATTAATTCGGCAGCTTTAATCATAAACCTCTTTACTATTTCTCCATCATTGAATTGATTTAAATCACAGGCGATAAATTGCGTAACTAGCCAATAATATTCCATCACGTTGTCTACGTTTATTTTCTTGAATATTCTGGCGTTTCTCAAGATTACTTAATAGATTTGCACGTTCTCGACCTAAAATAATTTCAGAAAATCATATTTCGTTTTCTACGCACATTTGATATTTTTTCCAAATTTCTTTTGGAAATAATACGTACAAACAACATTTAATTCCTCGTACCTTTTAATGAAGAGTGTTTAAGGTATAATGTCGTATTTAGTATACTATGCAAATGTTAAGATCATAAATTTTCTTCGGAATAGCACGAAAAAATAACATTTAATTTGTCTTACCTTCTAATTCAGCATGTTCTTTATGACATAAGGAGTAATGTCGTTGTATATTAAATTTATAAATGCCTAATAGGATTTTCGAGCATAACCTTTACTTTTTAACTTCGCTTTAGAATATGCCATTAGGAAAGTTCAGGACAACAGGCAGGGTTTGGAATTGAACGGGTTACATCAGCTTCTTGTCTATGCGGATGACGTGAGTATGTTAGGAGAAAATACACAGACGATTAGGGAAAACACGGAAATTTCACTTGAAGCAAGTAAAGCGATCGGTTTGGAAGTAAATCCCGAAAAGACAAAGTATATGATTATGTCTCGTGACCAGAATATTGTACGAAATGCAAATATAAAAATTGGAGATTTATCCTTCGAAGAGGTGGAAAAATTCAAATATCTTGGAGCAACAGTAACAAATATAAATATTACTCGGAAGGAAATTAAACGCAGAATAAATATGGGAAATGCCTGTTATTATTCGGTTGAGAAGCTCTTATCATCCAGTCTGCTGTCCAAAAATCTGAAAGTTAGAATTTATAAAACAGTTATATTACCGGTTCTTCTGTATGGTTGTGAAACTTGGACTCTCACTGTGAGAGAGGAACATAGGTTAAGGGTGTTTGAGAATAAGGTGCTTAGGAAAACATTTGGGGCTAAGCGGGATGAAATTACAGGAGAATGGAGAAAGTTACACAACGCAGAACTACACGCATTGTATTCTTCACCTGACATAATTAGGAACATTAAATCCAGACGTTTGAGATGGGCAGGGCATGTATGGGCGAATCCAGAAATGCATATAGAGTGTTAGTTGGGAGACCGGAGGGAAAAATACCTTTAGGGAGGCCGAGATGTAGATGGGAGGATAATATTAAGATGGATTTGAGGGAGGTGGAATATGATGATAGAGATTGGATTAATCTTGCACAGGATAGGGACCGATGGCGGGCTTATGTGAGGGCGGCAATGAACCTTCGGGTTCCTTAAAAGCCATTTGTAAGTAAGTAAGTATTATTATTATTATTATTATTATTATTATTATTATTATTAAGTTGGGTGCAAGCCGATCCCTTGATACAACGCAAAACAAGCACCCTGTAAGAACAGAAGAGAGAGAATATGAACATCATACCTAGGTCTACAGCACAGGGCTAATTGTACGTCAATTTTGACATAATTTAAAATCAATATACGCAAGAGGCAAAGAGATCCGGGACTGGATAATGATGAAAGTAATTTTCCAAGGCTCATTACCGGAATCTGGATTACCGCCATAAAACTTAACTTTGAGTAAATAACTTGCGCTGTACAGTGTATCATTTGGTGTTGCGCCGAACCCAATTAAAAATTTATGTGATATTTAGATTAGATCAACTAAATTCCCACAGAAGTTATTATCAACGCTGCTCGCAAACGTGCAAATACGTGGGCAAGGTGAATGCAGGGGTTTAGATGATGAGCACACATCACACTCAGGGCACGAACACCTGCCTTATTACACACAACGGGGCCTGTAAGCTGTACTCGTGGTACATGTAAATCGAGCAAGTTCACACGATCCGCTTCCAGCGAGGATGAAGGTAAATGTGTACTGTATATTTTTATTTTCTCTGATTAAACAGGTAACATGGAATACATTATATCCTCTTCTCATTATGGCCTTTAAAATTTGCACATTCACAAAGAATTTACAGTGACCTAGTTTCTAAAAATACCTCACTATGAGCTTTAACAATTTCCAACCACTTTAAAGTAAGTCATTTAATTATTACAACCTTTAATTGCACAAGGTTTACAGTGGACCGATTTTAAAGGAATATCTTAAAAACAATAAAATTTTAAACGTATAGAATTTACAGTGTACTAATTTTTGAAGAAAAAAAAAAATGAAAATTTATGGAATTTAGAGTGTACTGATTTTTAAAGAGATATCTTGAAAATAACGTTAAATTACTAGAATTTACAGTTAACTGGATTTGAAAGGGATGCTTTAAAAATAAATATTAAAATTAACAATGTAATGATTTAAAATAATTATTTTTAACACAAGTTCGCAAAGGTCCCCTTTTTTGCACGAGTATAATATTTGTGGAACGAGGCTTAAACAGATGAGGGTCAAAAAGATAACTTTACGAATCTTTAAAGATTTGGAATTTACAGTGAACAACTTTTTAAAAAGTTATTATATTGTTGTTGTTGTTGTTGTTGTTGCCTATCTCAGGTTGTAGCTAAAATGCAGCTAAACCATGTCTATGACAATATATATTTTTTAAATTTATGTATAATAGTCACATTATAAAACTATTATATTGTTATTGTTGCCTATCTCAGAATGTAGCTAAAATATAGCTAAACCATGTCCATGAGATTATATATTTTTTAAATATATTTATAATATGTGGTGGCGGCGGTGGTAGGATCATCCACTCCTCCTCTTTATCTTTCTTATATTGGCTGCTTTCGCCAGGTGGACGGCACATTGGAAGGATTGGATGTGCGCAGTGGAAGACATTTACAAATAAATAGCGTGAATTTGTAAACAAATATAATTAACAATAATAAGTAACAATGTACATAAATGGAAAATGAAATAACAATAAATATGAAATGGGTGAGTGAAAATAGGACAAACTAATCTGAAATGATATCCCCAGGATATGTAAATCATGTAAGTATCACAAGGCTGAGGCCAACACACTTATAAGTGATGAAACAATCTAACATGGCCGTCTCTCGACAATCAGTAACTAACCTATTAAGCATATGCTCATGAACCACTCTCTCTCTCTCTCTCTCTCTCTCTCTCTATATATATATATATATATATATATATATATATATATATATATCTATTAACTATCTGAGTACGAATCTGAACACAACACCCAGCCAGCACTTTAACTTAATACATGATCCATACGACCATAGATACCACTCAATCTGAGTAACCAAACTATAAATACATGCACACTCAATAAGAGAGAAAAACTACCCAGCATAAGGCATTACATGGCTGCACATATTGCTCACATAAACTGTGCAAATTGCACTAACACAAATCTCTGAACTTTACAAAATGAACACCCAACGGAGAGAGAGAGAGGGATGGAGACAGATACACGCAATAAATAAACGGACGATAATTCCAATCTCAACGATCATTTAAATAGCAATAAACTCGACGCATATGATAACAAAATAGCGGCGAAGGAAACCAATAATCAAATGGAGCAGGGATTACACTAAAACAATATGTGAGACCGTAACCGCTGCTCTATCACTCTAACCGTCTCGGAACATGAACTCACGTTTCAAATCAATCTCATTACATAATCCCCAAATACGATTTACCTCACACACATGTATATCTCACAAATATGTTACTCAATGCAAATACAAAAACTTGCCCCCAAGACGTATCCCTAGCAAGCGATATTTCAAACTATGATCCACTAAAATCCCAAACACACACGACGCAATTTAACTACTACAATGATCTATGTCCAACACGTTGTCTATATCTGCCGCGTACCAAAATCCTAAGTCTTGTTAATGTTTCTGCCGCGGACGAGAGTAATTCTTGTTAAGTGTATCTGCCGCGTACCGGAACCCGAGTGACGCTCCGTGTATCTCCATTAAAACAGGTAAACTCTCTCCCCCTCTATCCTCATGAGACGTAATGCACCGGCCAATAGGGTTATTTGGAAAGAACAAATGAAAGGATTGATAGCGCTATCTATACTGTGACGTCTGAGAGCGCTCTGACGGATGAAGTGACGTACTAGGTGAACGGCCGTGGTCGTGGGCACGGCTCAAATAGTTACATTATCAAACTATTATATTGTTATTGTTATTGTTGCCTATCTCAGAATGTAGCTAAAATATAGCTAAACCATGTCCATGAGATTATATTTTTTAAATTTATTTATAATAGTTACATTATCAAACTATTATATTGTTGTTGTTATTGTTGCCTATCTCAGAATGTAGCTAAAATATAGCTAAACCATGTCCATGAGATTATATATTTTTTAAAATTATAACACTATTATATTGCTGTTGTTATTATTGCCTATCTCAGAATGTACCTAAAATATATCTAAACCATGTCCATAAGATTATATATATATTTTTAAATTAATCTATGATAGTTGCATCATAAAACTATTATATTGCAGTTGTTATTGTTGCCTATCTCAGGATGTACCTAAAATATATCTAAACCATGTCCATAAGATTATATATATTTTTAAATTAATCTATAATAGTTACATCATAAAACTATTATATTGCAGTTGTTATTGTTGCCTATCTCAGGATGCAGCTAAAATATATGTAAACCATGTCCATAAGATTATATATTTTTAAAATTTGTCTATAATAATTACACTATAAAACTATTATATTGTTGTTATTGCTGTCTATCTCAGAATGTAGCTAAAATATAGCTAAACCATGTCCATGAGATTATATATATTTTTTAAATTATCTATAATAGTTACATTATCAAACTATTATATTGTTGTTGTTATTGTTGTCTATCTCAGAATGTCGCTAAAATATAGCTAAACCATGTCCATGAGATTATATATTTTTTAAATTTATCTATAATAGTTACATTATCAAACTATTATATTGTTGTTGTTATTGTTGTCTATCTCAGAATGTCGCTAAAATATAGCTAAACCATGTCCATGAGATTATATATATTTTTAATTTATCTATAATAGTTACATTATCAAACTATTATATTGTTGTTGTTATTGTTGCCTATGTCAGGATGTAGCTAAAATATAGCTAAACCATGTCCATGAGATTATATATTTTTTAAATTTATCTATAATAGTTACAACACCAAAGTATGATATTGTTGTTATCTTTAAAGATTTGGAATTTACAGTGAACTAGTCTTTTCAAAGACAATCAATTATATTGTTATTATTCTTAACGTTTTATAATTCATAGTAAGCTACTTTTTCGAAAAAAAAAAATTGAATTGCTACGAGTATAGGCTTAATCCTTAATACTCTTCCCTTGGAGACACCGATATTACGTTACTCTCTGTTTGGGGTAGTTTGATTTGCGTAGTAGTAATAATAATAGTGCTACTAGTAATTTATTTAACGACGCTATTTATTGCAGACATTATTCACCATCGAAATTAAGTGCGAGTGAGAAAATTGCCGACATATTTACGTGCCGTAAATATAGGACACCGAAAATTTTTGGTATTTATTGTTGTAAATAAACTAAAAATTATTCCAGTTAATTAAGACTACTCTTCAGAAACCATATCCACATAAGCAAACTCAGTATGACATGTTAATCTGAAGAATCTGTATTTAATTCCAGAAAAGCGGCGCTTACGTCATGGTAAGCATGGCAACCATTGGGCTTCTTCACGTCTCCGCTCCATACAAAAATGACGGCTTATCTGCGATGCAATGTTCGATAGCACAATGTGTGAAGACTGTTATTCAACAACATTTAACAGCAGAAAACGCGGTAGTCGTATCCATTCCTGAAGTAGATTACAGTGTTACTAAGCGAGCACTTGCTTCAACGTCGGAGAATACCGATAATCTGCAACTACTGAACTACATCCTGCAGTGTACTCATGAAGAAATTTACTTTCCAGTGAGGATAATGAGTGCAGTCAACAAAAACGAGGAAGATTTGAAGGAAGACTTTGACAAATCTGTGAACTATGTGATTTTTACTTGGTCAGAGGAGGATGATATTTTATATGATATAAGTGATCAAATGGAGAGGTTGAAAGCTAGTTTATCTTGGAATTCTAGAGCAAAATTCATTATAGTTCTATCAGCACAGCTTGAAAGTATCGCTGATCAAGTAGCTGTCCAAATATTTAAAGAACTCTGGAAGTTCTATAAAATCTTCAACATCATTTTGTTGACTCCCAGAGCAAATACAAATAGCGATGCTGAAGCAGAGAAGTTTTTGGCAATTGACTTTTACTCTTGGTTTCTCTATAAGTCAGAAAAACTTTGCTCAGATGTTGGAGAAACTGTTTTGGTTAACAGTTGGTCTCCAGAAGGGGGAGGAAGTTTCTTGAGAGATGTACCTCTCTTCCCTGAAAAAATTCCTCCAAAATTACACGGATGTCCACTTAGAGTGTCTGCAATAGAGCTAGTGGCACTTGTCGTTAAAGAAAACTATACAGATAACGAAAATAATGTCAGATATAGTTACAGCGGTTTGGAAGTGGAGTGCTGCAAATTCATAGCACAGGCACTGAATCTTAGTCTTATTTTTATCCCAGTTGAAGGAATGGATTTACAGGCTCGGATCGACGTCCTTGGATATTTAGCATCAGACGTTACTGACTTAGGATTTGGATCCTTTCCACTACATGAATTCGTTATGCCACTAGCAGATCCCACTATTTCATACTTCGACGATTATATGATGTGGTATGTCCCTTGTGGAAGACCGATTCCTAGAATGGAAAAGGTCACACATATCTTCACTTTATCTGTATGGTTGATGCTTGAAGTTGTATTTATTTTGTCAGTTCTTGTGTTATGGTTGGGAGCCAAGACTTCACACTCTGAAGAATCCAAAGGCTATTCCAACATATCCAATATACTTTTAAATATGTACGCTGTGATAATAGGTCTGTCAGTTTCGGAAATGCCACGTACCTTCAGGCTCAAGTTGTTTTTCTGTTTGTATGTGTGGTATTGCTTTACTATAAGTATGCTGTTTCAGACGTACTTCACGAGTTTTCTTGTGCATCCTGGTATACGAGAAGGAGTTAAAACTCTGGAAGAACTTTTCAAATCGGATTTAGAGTATCATTACCAAGAACAGAATGACGACTATTTGAAGTATTCCTTACCAGCTTACCACTCAGCAATAACCTTACGTAGAAAGAAGTGTGAAGTCACTGAAGTGTGTCTTTATAAGTTACTGAAGACACAGAGTTTCGCTGTGATCGGCCACAGTTTTCATACAGAGTACTTTACAGATACAAGCAGAGGCGATCTGTGCTCGTTGAATGAAGTCATTTATAAGCTCAGTATTACAATGCATATGGCTAAAGGTAATCCACTTATAAGTCCATTTAATAAGATAATGCGTAGGCTATTAGAGGCAGGTTTTGTTGGGAAATGGTGGCGTGACACGAGAATGAATTTTAGGTTGTCGTCAGTGTCAAAAAAGAATGTCTTATTCGACATTCTGGAATTGAATAGCGCCAATAATAATTATTTTGTATTTTCTGTGTCACATTTACAGTTAGCTTTCTATGTTATTGCAATAGGAGGAGTTACTGGATTTATATTTCTGTTGGGAGAAATTTTATGTAAAAAAATATTCAAGGAGAAACAGCAGAAATATACTTCAAAAGTTCATATTAGTTACCGTAGACGGACGTATCGAATTCCAAAGAAAATTCGTCGCTACCCCGTTAGATATGCACATTAAGCTACTGATTAAAAAAAATTCAAAATTAACTTCTCTCCGTTCCATTACTCTTTCATCGTATGATGACGCAGAATATCTGCATGTAAATATCATATTGTGACAGCGACGTGAGATTCGAACTCACGACCAGCGTCCCGCATGAAAGCAGATCGCACAGGCTGCACGGAACATTGAGTGACGTCGCGCGGTGGAGAGAAGAGAGAGGGTGTATTACGTCACGCGACGAGTTTGCGCGCGCATCTGGTGCTGGTAGAGAGGAGAGGGCCCTGGATTTCTCTGGAATGCCATCTCTAGAGACGGGTGGAACCTTCGAGGCTACGTCGCTGTAGTTATAAATTACGGTCGCGAAGTAACGACAGCAGTTGCAGAGTTTTTCAGTTATTCAGTCAGTGAGAAAGTCAGAGCAAGCAAGCCAGCCGGAGTTCGACTCGAGTGTGCGTCCGCATCTGCGTCAGCATCCGAAGGCCTGAGTTCGAGTGCAGTGGACCGCAGTTGGAGGGACCTGAGTTCGAGTGCAGTGGACCGCAGTTGGAGGGACCCGAGTTCGAGTACAGTGAACTGTCTCTGAAGGTCTGTGGTTCGAGATACCGTGAACTCGAGTGACTGAGATAGAAGAACTGTGAACTGAGAACTGGTAGTTCTGATTTGTAAATAGTGCTTTGTAAATATTAGTTAAGATTAACAGTTCATTGTTGTGCGTAATAGTCCAAGTAAATTGTCATTGTCGTCGGTGGAGTGCTATAACGAATACGGTGTTGAGTGAAGATCCAATTGTTGACGAGAGCGTTTAAGGTGAATTGTAGAAAGGAATTATTGTTGTGACGAATAAATTACATTGTTGTTACTAATAAAACTCACAATATGTACTTCGGTACATTAAAATAATATATATGATATGCGTAAATCACTTCGTGATTTAAGACGGCGCTTATTCCGTCGGATCCCGGCCAACTAGTCACTCATACCGAGTGCACCTCAGCACATGTGTGGACTTCGGTCCTGCGTTCATAGACATCTATGACGTAGTGCAGAGGGCGGCCACTAGAGGGAACCCAAGAGTTGGAGCTTAATCTGAGACGATTCTAACCGGCGTCGGAGTTGTATCCGGTGTGGCTTAGTGGATAAAGCATCAGCACGTAGAGCTGAAAACCCGGGTTCAAGTCCCGGCGCCGGAGAGAATTTTTCTCCGTTCCATTACCCTTTCATCATACTATGTATGGACCTATCATATGTATGTGGTAAATCAAATATTGAATAATTATTAATTAGGAATAATAACTGTGTATCGAAGTTTTTCATACTATTTTATTTATAACTTCATGTTACTGTTTTGGTACGTTCCATTAGACGTTTGTCATAAACGCAGAAAATAAAGCCTTATTTTTACCGTGTGAGCAAAACATATGTGTATCTTATCTGTCGCCTTCCATACAAGACATGTCGGTGAGATGACCTTGTACTGTGCTTCTATTTATTACGAGCGTATCACGACCGATCGTATCTCACTCGAGTGTGCGACATTCGACCGAGTTCAAGCGAGCGATTTAACTCCAATGCAGAACTCTGAAAGTACTATGAGCAATTGTAACTAACCAAATCTTTTACGGAACATTATCCCTTAAATAGGAACAAATATGAGCATACATTATACATAGTATTTCACTTTATTATCTGTATTTAAGAAATGTATTAAGAAACAACTGAACATGTTTAAATAGGTTATTTCTTTTATAATGTTACAGCAACAAGTATTCATTATCAAAGAATTAATACAATATAAACGTTCCGGTGAATTTCTATGTTGTAAAGGCCATAACTCGGAAATAAAGCATTCCCGGACACATGTTGTATGAACTATTTTGATTGTCTACATGTGGGAAATACATACCTGAAATTATGCCCCGTATTTTTGAAACACCCTGTATATTTCATCTAGACTGTGACTGTAAATTAAAACTTTATTATAGTATTAAGTTTTTTGACTTGTTCCATATTCTAGCTGTGAAGCAATGTGTGAATACCATGGAATGTTAATAAATACATGTTATATGTCACTGTAATGCTGGCACTTAATTATAGCTTTCAAGATGAATATGTTTGATTTTTTTGGCCTACTGCCAGGAATTCAATTCCTAGTCGGGCAGGGATGGCAAAGCAATTGTGACTAGTGTGCCAATTAATGTCTGGTCTATAATTTTCAATTGTCTCGTGTGCCATCTTCCTTCAAGTTTCCTTTAAAAATCGCCATGAAATCCCCCCCCCCCTTGAATTCCAAATTATATTTTATATCTTATTTAATTTGTATTAGATTAAATCACATATTCGACCAATTTATTGCAGGTTCATCATTATGCCATTTACAAGACCTGTAGAATTTATCAACAGTAATCTCACTAGACGTTTTGAATTATCTAGAGAAAATCAAAACTCGAGTGGGATTTAATTGACTATTACACGATTAGAAGAAAGTATATAAAGATTAGAAGTAACGAAGTACTCCAATACAATAAAATATTAATTGACTTACGAAAATACAACTGTCTTCAAATGTATTATTGTACCATCTCAACATTACAAATATTACGCTAGATGCATGCTAGATGGCAGTAGTGAGCAATGCCTTCTCGTCGAGAAGTTCTCGATCTATTATACACGATGGCAATGTTACTAGTCAAGAAGGCTTTGTTGATTCAATTTGATTTTTATTATTAAAACAGTTGCATTCCACTTCAATTACCCGAATCCCAGTAATCAACGTCACTTGACAGATGATTTTCAATAAATCTTAATATTAAACAATCTCTGATACGTGACTATCCATAATATCATATAGCAGAAGCTATAACATAACCTAACTAATATACACAAGTGTTAGAAAAGTTTTAATTAACGACGGTGACATAAAAAATAAACATGAATAATTTTAAAAGGAATAATTATTGAATGTACAATTTTCAAATTTGAATGTGGTTGGTGGTTCAATTGATGTTATATTGGACGTGTGTGTAATAGAAGTGGAATTCGTTGATTTAGGCCTACATGGTGTATTCAACTTATTCAGGATTTTCGAATGGTGCTCTTCATTTATTTGTAAATCGGATTTCAGAAGATGCATAGGTATGATCAGTGATTTTTATTAATTCTTGTTCTTGAATGCCAATGCGAGTCATATTTGAAACTGCTGTGCATCGACTGGGGTGGTTTGTAATTATATATATATATATATATATATATATATATATATATATATATACTGTATATATATACTGTATATATACAGTATATATATACAGTATATATATTTTTTTTTTTGACGTCCAGACCAGCGCAGTTTCAAATGTTGGCAAACAAAGAAACAAATGCCAGGGACGCAATCAAATTAAACAAATGCTAGGGACGCGATAAAATTCAACAAATGCTAGGGACGCGATAAAATTGTGCGATAAGCAGCCATGATTGGTTGAAGTACGTCCTTTCGTACCGTTTTATTGGTCAAAAGTAGTATGACGTAGTAAGAGTGTAATAGTCATAAAAAGATCATTTGACGTGCCACCCAAATTGTGTTAGCGTGTCAACGGGTATCATAGGTTCGTTATCCCTGTCAGAGCAATTCTATGAATATATCATGTTTGCTAGATTATAATAAACTTATCATATGCTGATATTTCAGTCTTTATCTGTCACGATTATTGAAGTGTGCACCTTTTGTTTCCATTCTTTTCACTTGCCTGTAGTTGTTTGTTTAAATATTTGGGGCTAAGCGGGATGAAGTTACAGGAGAATGGAGAAAGCTACACAACACAGAACTGGACGCATTGTATTCTTCACCTGACATAATTAGGAACATTAAATCCAGACGTTTGAGATGGGCAGGGCATGTAGCACGTATGGGCGAATCCAGAAATGCATATAGAGTGTTAGTTGGGAGACCGGAGGGAAAAACACCTTTGGGGAGGCCGAGACGTAGATGGGAGGATAATATTAAAATGGATTTGAGGGAGGTGGGATATGACGATAGAGACTGGATTAATCTTGCACAGGATAGGGACCGATGGCGGGCTTATGTGAGGGTGGCAATGAACCTTCGGGTTCCTTAAAAGCCATTTGTAAGTAAGTACGTAAGTAAGTAGTTGTTTGTTTACGAATTACCTAGCGACGACCGTCAGGTCGCACAGTGCGTTCTTCAATTGTCACTATTAAGCTTCGTAAGTCAGCTTCCTATAAACTGGAATGAAGTTTGCCTAATTCGAAGTATATATGACGTCACAGCGCAGGTACAGGTACGTTGTATACAAAATAGTTACACATCCTCTGCCCCCTTCCTCTAGAAGAGTGATGTCAAAGCAAGCGCATTATTCTGACCTTGAAGTCGTGCGCGGGCATCAAGCGCTACGTATGGAAGGAGGAAGGGTTATGTACATAAATAAGCAGCCTGTTGGATTAAGAAAACATTGGTGTACAAATTTCAAACGGAACGTGAAATTTTATGTCGTTATTTTTATATGGCTTCTTTCTGTTTGATATTATCTATATTGTCTGTAAAACAAAAATACTAACAACAATTTCTTAATATTGTAGTTGTGTTTTAAATGTTAATAACATAATAGCGAGTTAAGATGTAATATTAATATATATTATATTCCATAGTAGCACAACTGTACTGTATTAAATGAATGAAACACGTCATTCATAAAGAAAGTGATATCCTCGAAAAAGAGTTTGAGTATGACTTGATAAGTTGGAATTTATATTGATAATATTTTTAGCGTTATAAAAGTAATCAATAAACTAATCAAAACAATATTGTAGTATAAAGAAAAGTTATCTAAGTACAGTATATGTTTTAACTGTAACTAATATTACATAACAAAACTCTTATCGCATTATGCTTTTAAGGTGATATTAATTGTGAGCAACTTCATATTATCAGAATATTAAATTATTTCCTATAAATCTGCTGAAGCTATAGAGCTGACGTTTTTACAACACATAGACATATATCTTTTGTTTATGATGTAACAGTAGGTGCGTTGTTAATTCATTTCCTTACAAACATTTTCCATGTGAATATTTTCAAAATTTCCAATATCATCAGTAATACGTATATTTACGATATATTAGATTTACGAAAGCATTGTTTCACTATCTGTAAGACTACTAAATAAACTGGAAATTTCATTTTCTATAAAAAAAAAGTTGAGAAAATATTCCTTTTGAATAAGAAAACAAACTTGTGAAGAATGATGCTTAGAATTATAATTTACATTCTTATAATGAGCTTATACTTCTCAGATAAATCTAAAAATTAACATGGGTGCAATTTTAATAAGTTCTCTTCCCTTTATCCATTGAATCAGTGCTGGCCATCCCTGTACATAGCTCGACTAAGTGGTATATACGAGTACTATCTCTTTCGTCTGTCTCTTTCCTTTCCGCTGTAAAGCGCTCAGGTTCTCCTAAAGCGCGCGCTTGCTCCTATGGGCATCAATTGACATGACTGCTCTAGAAAGTTAAAACCGGGACGCAGTCATAGTGAGTAGTCTTATCGATTACTGCTCTTACTAGTAGTGTTGTTTAAATAACTACATCTTTGTGGCTGATTGAAGGTTCATTGCAGAGGTGAAATGCCTTGGGTAAGACGCTCAAGCGTGTAATATTGCAGGGCATAGTGGAGGATTTTTGAACTAATATTTTCACTGTCAATATAGACAACATTACATATAAATTGTGTAAGATAAACGTAAAACTGACAAAAACAGTACACTGAAAGACACTGCAATGCCATAGAAAGTGTGTTGAATGTAATCCGAAAGAACAAGTACCATAAAAATCAGAAAATTATGAAGGTATTAACTCCACGTTTAGTATGAATTTATGTAACCTACCATGATGTTCAATGCCAACACCCCAATTAATAAACTAGATAATCTACATTTTAGGGAATTTCTGGAAAAGTACATTGAAAATTAGCGGCTTTCAGTGATGAGCGACATATGCAACATCCTAATAAAACACGAAAAAATATCAGACAATACGAATATTTTGTACTACATCACGCACCAAAAACGTCATATGCCACTGAAATAATTTCTTGCAATATAAAATTATTTCAAGTGACATCCGCATATGTTCAAGTTCCGTAATTTACGAATGCACGTTATTATTCACTATAAAGATCACGACGAAAATGAACACCACGGCTCAAGCATGTGTTTACTAGTATAGCTTCAGAATGTCGGGAGTTGACTGTACTCCACGAACACGCAGCGACGACGTGTTTGTTTATATCCTTATCCGTTTCATGACCTGTGTTCGGCTTACTGTATATCCAATGTGTCTTTAACTTCAGTCTTAGGTAGCTGGAATACGGAGCCTAAATTACATATAATCCCAATCGCGTTTAGGAAAGAGGCATATTAGATAACATTACCATTTCGCGTATCATGAAATAAAAGTTGCAAATTAATTTAGTAATAATAGTAATAATAATAATAATTTATTTATTTATTTATAATATTAACGTGCAAAACAATAGCACAAGGCCAATTACAGTTTAGCACGATACAAAACAGAACAAAACAACAAATGATGATGAGAATGAATGTTATAAAATGGCAATGAGATGAAATACAAACAATATAACAGTCTACATCAATCACAGATCAAATAAAAATTATAAAATCATAAATTAGTACAATAAGATAATTGAAATAATGGAATAGTCTACCTTAATCAATTGACCAAATGCAAGAGAAAAAAATGGACAAATAATTATTAAAATTAGATCAGTGAGAAAAAAACTCAGATATACTACACATTAAATGGATCCAAGTTGAATCCATGCAAATTAGCATATTTAATGCATCTGCAGACCGGAGAGAGAGATTTAGGATTCTTATTATAAAACAATTTATGAAATCTTAAACCATTAGCTGGAATACGAAGACTGATATTGCTTATGAAAGATTCACAATCAATATCACCCTTAATGACTTTACAAAAAAATAAATAATCAAGATCCTGACGTCTGGTGAACAAACTACCGCAATTGAAATATTTGCATTTAATCTCGTAGTTATAATCGGAATTTGGTAAAAATCTATAAGAACACAAGGAAATAAATTTTCTTTGAATATTCTCCAATTTAGCCGAGTCAGTGGAAGTAATGGAGTTCCATACAACAGATGCATATTCAAGCTTGGATCTAACAGCGTATAGTATAAAATTAATAAACACATAGGAGTGGAAAAAGAATAAGTTATAGACCTAATTAGACCAAGCATTCTTAACGAATGGGTATAAATATATTGCACATGATCATGGAAATATAATTTTGAATCAAGCAGGACACCCAGATCTCTAATACAATCTCTCCTAGTAATTACGACGTTACTGAGAGAATAGTTAAATTTTAGGCAGATAGTTTTCCGTGAAAAGGAAATAACAAAAGTTTTGGATTGATTAATTTTCATTCCATTTTCAACAGACCATTGTGAAATTGAATTAATGTAATTTAATTGAATTAATGTCATTAATAATAATAATAGACTAATAATAATAATAATAATAATAATAGACTAATAATAATAATAATAGACTAATAATAATAATAGACTAATAATAATAATAGACTAATAATAATAATAATAATAATAATAATAATAATAATAATAATAATAATTAGACTTCGTGGAATTGCCACGAGAATCGTAAGGTTTACTACGCACGCGGTATAGACTGTATGAGAAGGGGACGTGCAACAGATGGAGTATGCCTCTGATGTAAACTCTGAGCAGTATACTGCGGTTACAATAAAACCTGTATCCTGCATTCAAGAAATATAATGAAGGATCATTGAAGTAAGAAATGTCTAAACATATAAACACACAATTATTTTGTAGTGAGATATATTAACTCTTAAAATTTAATGTAATATACTCACATCATCCTTGAATATGTGCATTGCAGTGAAGAGTTACGTACATTTTAAGCGACTGCAAAGTGAATCTCCTCCGACGGTCACCCAAACAGTTTTTATATTGGGAAAATGTACGTTCAACATCACACGATGTAATAGGTGCATATTTGAAGAACGGGAAGTCATTAATTTTTAGTACACCAACTTCAGACATCTTGTCGTGGCCTGATAGTACGTAATGTATAATACGAAGTTCTGAATAGGCAGAATTTTTAGCAATAATGTTTCTCAACTTACATTTCACTTTTTCTGAAATTAGTGAATTGTTATTTTGGATAACGGTTTGTGATACTTTATACACTATATTAAGGGCTTCTGAGAGTTGTAGATTAGACGATTCTAACAAGGTGATGCTTTTGGACACGATTTTAAAATTAGAATCAATGAACAGGATATCTTCCAATAGCTGTTCAGAAAGCAATGATTTTACAGCTGCAACAGAGGAACTGTCTGTGCTATCCAATGCATCAATTACCTCCATTATTTTGCCGTAATGTTCTGCATAATAATTAACAGCATCCAACACGTTTTCCAACCAGTTAAGACTGGCTGCGGGGGTAAGGGTAATCCAGGGACAATTGTTTGGAACAGCAACACTCTCATTGTAGTATGTTTGATTGAATTCTTGTCTGCACTGAACAAATGTTAAGCTTTGACTATTCCAAGCACAGTAATGCAAAAACAAGTGCTTACATAGGTATACATTAGCTGTAGCAGCTCTATCTATTTGGACCGGTCACATCTCTTAACATGAACTGCTTATACTACGAGACCGGGAGGTCGCTCACCTCTTCTATACTACCGTACATCGGCAACTTGATAGCATGCTGCGTGTGGCAATTCAACGAAGTCTAATAATAATAATAATAATAATAATAATAATAATAATAATACCGGTGGTATAATGTACACCTGAAATACCGACGAATCTGTGTAACATGAGATATAATTCCGATTTGGCACCAAAGGAAATAACATTCACTTATAATTTCAATAGTCTCTCGGTCATATACATTGAGTTAAAGGTCTTGAAATGATAAGGAATGGGTCAAACTGACACAGATATTATTTACACAAACAACCAGTCAGTATTGGGTTTAGCTGACAATGCATTTTAGAAGGATATGAGGAAAATAGATAGCTAATGACAACTGGAGACACCTGATGCACAAAATGCTGAAGGATCAACACCACACGTACTGTACGGCTCTCTGACCGAAATCATGCCAGTTAAGGGTTAAAATCTATCGCAGGTTTAAAGTCGTGGTCTTTGGATCTAGTGGCAAGCAGGAATGTCTTGGATGTTAATACGGAGATGTGATGTCCATTGTCCATACAGGGATAAATACATTTAAGTGACCTTCCAAAATATATTCAGCATTTGGAATCTTCGTCGCTACAACTGAAAGATGCAATTGGTGTCGACTCGCTTCTACAGAAACAAGTACCAGGACCCGTGGGTGAAGCCGTCACATTAAAACTGAAGAAAGTATTGCAGAGGAATCCAGGGTTTGAAAAAATGAAAAATGTGTGCTCCATTCACGAGGAGGAAAGCTTCAATTGTCAGTTACTGTGGGTACCTGCTGTAGTGGCAGTGATGAAATTTTCATCTATAAGGTCATGTGCTGTCAAAATAATTTGTAGAAACAAAAGCCGCCTTAATTAAGAGTTCGATAGATCGGCCTACTAATCAATTCATAAAGAATAATAAGTAAACAAAACAATTTTGTGACACTTGGAAAGAAAAAGAAAAAACATTAAGATAAGAAAACGTAGGAAATCATTTACAATAAAAATTTTGTCTCCTTCAAATGTATTTTGCGAGACAATAAAAAAAAAAAAAAACTTCTCAGTCGAGAATCTTGAAAAGTATTTGATCATATTGTAACCAGGAACAGTACCAGTAAATGTTGTTTTGTTTTTCTTTTGTTACTTTTTAAAAATATTTCTTTATCAAGTTAGAACAAATTCAATTCAAAAGTTATTTGTGAGCTGTATCTGTTGTTTATTGAAAAGAGTGCTCGGTGTTTCAGGCGGAACTATTAGCTTTGCGAGAAGCAATCAAATGGTGCAGTCAGTCTGGTTACAGCGCTTGGTTCACAGTGACTCGCAGTCAGCAGTAATATCAGTTAATGATAAATATAACACTAACATTATAGCCTCAGCGATAAGAACTTTAATAATGAAAAGTGCCGTCCATATTTGCATAACTTGGGTCAGAGGGCATACTGGGATAGTTGGAAATGAGAGAGCCGATGAATTGGCAAAGATGGCAGCCAACTCTGATGTACCACTGTCGTACAATTTGTGTCCGATATCATATATCAAAAAAGTAGCCAAAGAACATTATATGCAAGAATGGAACGAAAGATGGGTCAATAGTGATAAGGGAATTCTTACAAAAGAGCTATATTTTCCAACGGTCTATGATCGTAATAAATGTAAAGTAATAACGCCAAATTTCGTACTGACACAGTTTTTGACTGGGCATGGAAAATTCGGGGAATACTTGAATAGATTCCATATTAAAGACGATGCAACTTGCATTTGTGGGGAGGAATCTCAAGATGTCAAACATGTATTATATGATTGTCCAATCTTTTGCCGTGAAAGATACGAGCTTGAGTTGTTACTGAACACTTTAAATTATACATTCACCAAACCGTTAAACAATATACTTACCAACTCCAAATCATATAAGTATTTCATGTCCTTCTTGAATACAATATTCGTGAAACTGTAAAATGTTAAATTATTCCGGGGAAAAAAAATCGTATTAATTCTAATCAACTATAATGAAACTGTAAGTATTCAATTTCGCATACTATAATATTGTACTATTTGCTTTAATTTTTATTTTAATTAGGCAGTTGATTTCTAATTTTGAGCCATTTCTTGTAATACCTGATTATTGCCAATTGTTGTTACTAAATAATGTATTTAATTCGTAAATTTTAAGCCATCTCTTAGTATAGCTATTTATTGCTTCTAAAATAGCATGTTTAATAGCTATTTTATATATATATATATATATATATATATATATATATATATATATATATATTTCTTCCTATAACCATTAGATATAAATATAGAGACATGCCTTGAGGCTTTATAAAACGATCCATTCTTTCATTAAGGTGCATTGTTGTACATAATTCATGTGAATTGTAACCTCGATCACAATTTTGTATTATCATTTTATTATTATTTATTGCTTATAAAATATGTATTTTGATACCAACTATAACCCTAATATACCTCAGGGTGAAATAGGATTTATTAAATTGGATAATAAAAAAAATTGAAATTTATGTAGTTATATCAAGGCAAATTGTATTAGATAAAATGTTAATTGTTACAATAATTTATTCAAACTACAAATAATTTCAAAGGAGAAGGAACACAAATTTCGAATCTTATAAATTTTGATAATCAGTATGGTTCCTGAAAAGGTCAGTTTCGTGGTCCATGTTGCCTTAATAAATATACTGGGCTACAACAAAAGTATCATTCGTTTTCAAACTACTATATTTTCCAAAGTACAACAGTGAGTGATACATCAAAAGAACCGTACACGCAACATATTTATTCCCACAATCTACAAATGTTGTATGTATGCCCCTCGGATGATACGTCCACATTGGGAATAAATTTGAATAAGGAACGAAAAAAGTTTCCTTCCCAGGCAGGATTCGAACCACGAAAGTTTTAGTTACCAGTCTATCGTGCTCTGGAGTGAACAAGGCTCTGAAATCAGCTACAAGGGTCGGTCCGGTTTTTCTTGCCACTACTGTACGTACATTAAAAACATTTTTTTTTAAAATTTGAAACTTATTTTTGCACCAAAACCTTAGTATCACGAAATTAGGCAAGTATGCCCTACTGTAGCACTGTATTAAGTGAGAACTGAGTCACTGAATTGTATCGTTGAAATGATGATCAGGATTTAATGTAAGTAGTAAGATTTCTGGGAAAGTTCGTTTCTAAACGTTAAAAAGTGGCAGAAATAAATATTGTAAAGATGGTATTTTTGACTTCAAGAATTCAGTTAATTTAGCCATGCCAACAATATTGGTAGAATCAATGTGAAAGGCAGTATGCTTCCACCGGCTCCACCACTTCTGAAGATATGGTGCTGTCAGTTATCATTCACGAGTTCAACAACAACAACAATAGTAGTACAGGGTCATCATTTTATTTTTACTTGCATTTTTATTGTACCTGCATTTCTGAATGTACTTCACTCCCACTCCTTCACTAATGTCCTTGCTCCCGTCAGACACACAAACTTACGGCCGCTGTTGCATTCGAAGTCTTCAAGCAGTGAAGTAAATACTGCAGTGTATAGAGTGTTTCATAAATATGGTTGCGTTTTCTATAGAAGAAAGAACCTAGGCTATATTAATAATATCGTACTAAAAAAAGTTATATTCAAGAAACGATAAATTCAATTTCAGAGAATATGCTTCAAAATGTTCTTAATAATATGCGTAAAGAATTGAAGGCTGCATTGTAATGAACGGCAACTATTTTCAGCAACTTGTTTAAAAATTCAGATTAGCTTATTTTTAATTGAGGTGGCTAGAAGCAAAGGAATGCTAGTGACATTTGTAATAATTTGAGTTAAGTGCATCCAGTGTAAGCAAAAGTATCTAAAATTTTAGTGGCAAAGGGATATTTTAATCGCATCACATATTAAAATTTAAATAAAAATTTCACCGATTTTACGAAAGCTTAAATATTTAAACCCCATTTTCTCGAAAGTAACTTAAGTGCACTTACAGACCTTTACTTATGACCCCCTCAATTTAAATGCACTCTCTATATTGTATGTTAACACCAATAATTAATATGCTAAATAAAGTAGACATTACATAACGAACATAGCCGCCTGAAAAGTTGAGTTTTTGAAAAAAGAATGTTACTACTCTACTGTATTTTGATAAATTCCGTAAAAGTGATGATCAAACTGAAAATCGTAATATCGTATTTCACTACAATATAAATGGATACACTACTTTTCTCTCCTCCTATACCTAGTAAAATGATTTGTTTACATATTGCACTAGTAACATCAAACTCCTGTAATGGAAGGAGGCAACAGTGTTTCCGAGTATTGCCAGGTTAATGTTAAAAATGTTGGTAAAAATAAAGTGATGTCCCTGTAGTAGCAGTAGCAGTAGCAGTAATAGTAGTAGTAGCAGTAGTAGTAGTAGTAGTAGTTAGTAGTAGTAGTTAGTAGTAGTAGTTAGTAGTAGTATTAGAAGTAGCAGTAGCAGTAGTAGTAGTAGTTAGTAGTAGTAGCAGTAGTAGCAGTAGCAGTAGTAGTTAGTAGTAGCAATAGCAGTAGTAGTAGCAGTAGCAGTAGCAGCAGCAGAAGCAGTAGTAGTAATAGTAGTAGTAGTAGTTAGTAGTAGTAGTAGTTAGTAGTAGTTAGTAGTAGTAGTAAGTAGTAGTAGTAGTAGTTAGTAGTAGTAGTAGTTAGTAGTAGTTAGTAGTAGTAGTAGTAGTAGTAGTAGTAGTTAGTAGTAGTAAGTAGTAGTACTAGTAGTTAGTAGTAGTAGTAGTAGTTAGTAGTAGTAGTAGTAGTTAGTAGTAGTAGTAGTAGTAGCAGTAGCAGTAGTAATATAGTACCTAATAATAATTTCATTCCGATAATTTTGGTGCCGATTTGTGCAGTAATAAAAATTGCTTGACACTTTGAGTGTCAACCGGTACGTAAAGTAATTTATTAGACACATTGGATATATATATATATGTTTTATTTAACGACGCTCGCAACTATAGTGGTTATATCAGCGTCGCCGGATGTGCCGGAATTTTGCCCGCAGGAGTTCTTTTACATATCAGTAAATCTACTGACATAAGTCTGTTGCATTTAAGCACACTTAAATGCCAACGATCTGGCCCGGGATCGAACCCGCAACCTTGGGCATAGAAGGGCAGCGTGTGTGTGTGTGTGTGTGTGTGTGTGCTCCACCATGCAGATACATTTGATCTAGGACTCCTTACGAAAGGATTGAAACTTCTTATTTTTCTTGTTTCTTTCTGTTAGAGTAAGAAAAATTATACCAGAATAGCCACACAGATATTCATTATTTAAAAAATATTAATAACCCAGACTCCTATTAGATTTACATCTTAAATATAAAAAAATGAGACCAGTAAATAGTTTCTTTTCATATGAACTAGCATAATGAAGCAATATGGTTGACCGCGCATCAAGACTGCACTGACTGGCCTTCAAGACAGCCAATGATGTTATGTAGAGCACTGCAGATCTATTCTACTATATATCTAAGACATTTTCACTCGCCTGTAAACTCCCGACTCTTCCTATACCTCTTATGCCCTCCCACTCCTTTTCCGTACAGCGGCCGAGCGTTCTAAGCAATCTGTTCCACTCGCGAGTCTGCTTAGTGAGTATAAATCGTGTACAGTCCTGCTATAGAACTTTGGAACCACTATGATGCCACTCTGCATAATGAACGCCGGACCAATAACCTCAGTAAGGTAGGGTTTCCACAAAAGATTTCAGGTCGTTGTATAAAAAGAGCATTCCATGTTAAGAAAAAAACATTGACTTCATGGGCTTTGTCTAGTACGTTGTGAAGCTATAATAATAATAATAATAATAATAATAATAATAATAATAATAATAATAATAATAATTTATTTTAGCTGGCAAAGTTAAGGCCGTAAGGCCTTCTCTTCCACTCAACCAGCAAAAAGAGTATATACATATGCATGAACTTACAAAGAATTCAACAATTTGATTTAGATGAGAGTTACATGTATACAAGAGTTATTTACGAATTGAAAACAAAATACTATGAACTATTAATTAAACACTGAAATAAACTGTGTAGCAAAATTAAGCTAAAATACATAGAATGTTGTTAATATATTTCAAATAATATTAGATAATAGAAAGAGATTATTATGAGACAATTTTGAAAGTACAGCACAATCAGGATGATATCTAAAACAAAGAAGTAACAATGTAGTCAGTGATAGTTTAAATCAATATGATTGGAGTGAAATGCTAATAAGGTTATCTTTTAAGCTGTTCTTAAAGGTGTTTATTGTCTTGCAGCCCCTAATACTTTGTGACAAGGAATTCCATTGACGCGAGGTGGATACTGTAAAAGATGATGAATAACAAGATGTTCTATGAAGAGGTATACTTAGCGTGCCACAGATAAGTGATCTGGTATTTACGTCGTGGTTAGAGTATAGATAAGAGAAACGAGACGAAAGGTAATTTGGTGTTAAGGTGTGCAGAATTCGAAAGAGTAAAGACAAAGAATGTAAAGTTCTGCGTGGTAGACTGGCGTTTCTATGGAAACTGGTCATTTGATGGAATAGCCCCATATGCTCAATGTTTTTTTTTCTTGATGTGGAATCCTCTTTTATAGGAAAGGCACACGCGAGCTTCTACTCAGCAATACAGGAATTATATAAGGAGTAGGGGGATACCGAGACGATGCTGCGAGAATTTAGAATGGGCCAGACCGTACGATGTCAGCCTAAAAATAATGGGTTCAGTTTCAGAACACAGTTCGCAGTATCGCCTGGGAATATGACACATAGGCTACACAACGCCGGATTGGGTACTTGAGAACATTGGAGCATCGATTTTAACTTTAAAAATTTGCCCTGTAAATGGTATAAGCTTTTGAAGTTATGTATAATAATTAAAATATAATAGTTCGGAAATATCAACTTTCGGAAATACGATTAGTAAGCGCTTGGAAAGAAAAAAGATTAGGAAATTTGGTGCAGCCGATAAAAGACCAGTCTAAAATAATAAAATTCGAAAATGAAGGTCATTGGTAGAAAAGTTTCAGAAATATTACCGGGAATCTATTATTTATTTAAAATACCGATACAGCTGGAGACAAAATGTCTGTTATTCATGTGGCACATTCAGCGGTATTCCTATCACGCGACGCCTTATCTTGTCTGATCTTTAGTTGTTCCAGGTCGTCTATCGGAGTAGATATATTTTAACTATAATATAAACAAATTGCTTTCCAGCTCTGTCCAAACTATCATGCTATTCACATACCAGACACAAAGTAAAAAATACAAGATTAAGTTTATTCTCATTAATAAACTGTTCATGGAAAAAGTATGAATATTTAAGGGGAGTCTGTACATCGAATTTTGACAAAGAATGAAATTTTTGTTTTCATCGTTTTTCGGTAGTTTAAATCTGTTAAACGATAACATGATTTTATTTTTCGAATTATCATCTTTTAACCCTATCTTCAGCAAAAATATTTCAGTAATTCTTAATGCAAAAAATGTTATCAATGAAACATTTTTTCCCAACCTCTCAGTTGAATTTTAAATTTTAGCCCCGATTCTATATATAAAATTATGTTACATATGGCATATTTTTCCTAAATTTGTATTTTTTTACTTCTGAGAAAAACGCTCGCAAAATTGAGAAATTTAACATTGCATGATATGGAACTTTTGACACCACTTTTCAGCACTTTCTTATTTTTGTGACATTGTGGCATTTTTCCGAGAAGGCTGAAATTAATATAGAATATCAATGTGATGATATTTTACACAGTAGGTTAAAATAAAGAATATTTCTATCTCCAGCAAAAATAAAAAATATTTTGTGGTAATTCTTAATACAAAAAATGTTATCAATGAAATTTTTTTTTTTTGCTAACCGTTCAGTGGAATTTTAAATTTACTTAACGGCTTGTATACATAAAGGTATGTTACATATGCCTTATTTTTCTTTGTACATTTGTATATTTTATAACTTCTGAGGAAAGTGCACCCAAAATTGTTGAATTTAATATTGTAAGATTTGGAAGTACAATCTCCCCTTAAATTTTTTAAACAATTTTTAAGTACAAGTTTTGAGTTTAAAATTACAATATTTATTAGCAATTTGGTGGAATTCAATACAAATTACTGTTAGCCACGTTTATGTAAACCACTCTTACGAACGACTTCAGTAAAAAGCGGCCATGAAGGTGATGCATACTTTTTCACTTTGCATTTTACAGATTTCGTAATAGACCATGGCCTTAATTAACTGTAATTTAAAAGTATAAATTACTGTTAAAATATTGCGTTTCTTCAACTTTACATTTAACATCAGCCATATTGAATACTTATATGCTAACAGAAAGTTAAATTATTTATCTGCATGAAATTGGGCAGTTAAATTAACATGGGTTTTAACAGTCTGTTAGTTCTAACACTAGTTGAAGAAATGCTTCAACTGTTAAGTTTACAGTTAAAATGAAATAACACTCCCTTATAATTTAAGAAAGGTTGAAGAAACCGGGTTCAGGTCTTTATTTATCTTTTAAAGTACCAATCGAAAGATAATTTTTTTAACTATCACGAATCAATTGATCAGTTTTACGGCGAGTCATTTTCTTACATAATCATTGTTACCAACCGACATAATTTGTCATTACATATAAAATTGAATGTACAAATTACCTTTCCAAACTTTTTACTATAAAAGAAATGGACTCTTAAAAGCACTGCGTACATTTTCATATTATAATTAATCTTATGCTGTTAATATTTCTACATTATCTAATTATTTATTTATTTATTTATTTATTTATTTATTTATTTAATGCTAGTAAACTACAAATGAATCCATGTTAATACAATACAATACAATACAATATAATATAATATAATATAATATAATATAATATAATATAATATAATATAATATAATATAATATAATATAATATAATATAATATAATATAATATATAAACTAGCCCACAAACGAATGAGCAATATTCGTGCTCAGGTGGGGATTCCAATACAAAGAAAAATAAAATTGAGAGTGAATAAATTACTTACTTACTTACTTACTTACTTACTGGCTTTTAAGGAACCCGGAGGTTCATTGCCGCCCTCACATAAGCCCGCCATTGGTCCCTATCCTGAGCAAGATTAATCCTTTCTCTATCTTCATATTCCACCTCCCTCAAATCCATTTTAATATTATCCTCCCATCTACGTCTCGGCCTCCCTAAAGGTCTTTTTCCCTCCGGCCTCCCAACACTCTATCTGCATTTCTGGATTCGCCCATACGTGCTACATGTCCTGCCCATCTCAAACGTCTGGATTTGATGTTCCGAATTATGTCAGGTGAAGAATACAATGCGTGCAGTTCTGTGTTGTGTAACTTTCTCCATTCTCCTCTAACTTCATCCCTCTTAGACCCAAATATTTTCCTGAGAACCTTATTCTCAAACACCCTATGTTCCTCTCTCAAAGTGAGAGTCCAAGTTTGACAACCATAAAGAAGAACAGGTAATATAACTGTTTTATAAATTCTAACTCTCAGATTTTTTGACAGCAGACTGGATGATAAGATCTTCTCAACCGAATAATAACAGGCATTTCCCATATTTATTCTGTTTTTAATTTCCTCCCGAGTATCATTTATATTTGTTACTGTTGCTCCAAGATATTTGAACTTCTCCACCTCTTCGAAAGATAAATTACCAATTTTTATATTGCCATTTCGCACAATATTCCCGTCACGAGACATAATCATATACTTTGTCTTTTCGGGATTGACTTCCAAACCTATCTCTTTACTTGCTTCCAGGAAAATCCTAGTGTTTTCCCTAATCGTTTGTGGATTTTCTCCTAACATATTCACGTCATCCGCATAGTCAAGCAGCTGATGTAACCCGAGTGAATAAATTACAAATTAAAAATGTTTAAATATCTTTAAACCGAAACTGTAAATCCAATACATTTTTATTTCTTTTTATTGATTTGGAGAGATTTAGAAGTTGAAATATTATTAGAATAAAATTTGTTTAATAATCGAAGACCTTGACTCATGCAATGATAACAAGCAGCAATGGTTTAACATTTTGCTTCACATAAACGAAGGAAATTCATATTTATAGTTCTATATTTATGTATATAACTTAAATTTCATTATTATTAAGATTTTTGTGAAAATATTTTAATAAAATAAAATAATAAATTTGTTTAATGTTGAAAACTTAGAAATGTTTAAACAGCAGTGAGTTGACTAAATTTTCTGAGTTTTTAAAGCAAAATTTTAACGGATAAAGGTAGCATTTATAAGTCCCAACCCATCCAATAAAATCATACATAAATATAAATTAAAATAATGCTAAATAAATTGCACGTAAACAGTTAGTTGACAAAAGATTTCTTAGAACATCAAAGTAACATAATGTTTTACGTAATTTGCTACAAATATAATAAATATGATTATTCCATTTTAAATGATTATCAATAATTATATGTAATGTAAATATGATTACTTGCTTTTCCAAGAACACTCCGTTGTACTTCAGTGATATTCGATCTGTGGTACCCGCAAAGCCATGGCTACGCCGGTTTGTCTCAAGAGGTACGCATTCTACTGACCCACTAATTGCGGATGTAAAAATGCTGACATATTTTATTATATTTGTTGATACTTATTGCCGTTTACATATTTTCATTGTTTTTTGTTATTTCTCATATAGTTACAACGCAATTTGAAGATGTCACGGTAAAAAAAAAACTGTATTTTGATTGTACGCTAGCAAAAAAAGACTGAATACCATTGCTCTAGAGTACAAGGACTGGCTTTTTCGGGAGTGAGCTAATTAATAAATTAATTCATTCATTGTGTTCTGCCCAAGGGCAGGTCTTTCACTGCAAATCCGGCATTCTCCAATATTTCCCATTTTCCGCCTTTCTCTTAGTCTCCGCATACGATCAACGCATCCTAATGTTTTCTATAACCTGGTACGTTTTTCTTCCTCGAACTTTTCTTCCGTCCACCATTTCTTCTACTGCACCCTTAGGTAATTTTTTGTGAGGAAAATTTATTTTGTATTTAATTCCGCTTACAACCCGAAATTTCAAAGACGAAAATTTTTATAATAAATTATTTTGAAACGAGAAAACAAGAGTAAAAAGAATATAACGCTGCAGAAGATTAACAATTCAGTTGCTAGACGTTGGACATGGAATGATATTGTGAAATTGTAACCTACCACATCAGATAAAATGTAAAATAAAACATTATGTGTTGCTTATTCTTTTGTCAGAATATTGATTTTTGTACTAACTAAAATACGGAATATTTGTTATTTGTTGCCATAGCAACTGCGAATTAGGTTGAGCGTTTAAAAGAAACATTTTGAATCACGAACAGACGTTAGGAAATCACGTATAACACACGTCGAACTGTTGCGTTGTCCTCAGGAAAAGTAAGTAGCCGCTCATTGGGTCATTCCATGTAAGCTTTGACATAACCATTAAAATACTGAAGTTAAAGTTTTGTGGATTTTGGCAGGTTATGTTGAAGTTTATGGTTATTGGTAGGATAAGAACCAAATATTAAACCGATGTGTTCTGTAATATTGTAGGCTTTCAAATTTCAGGAACAGATGAAGTTTAATGTCTTGAATAATTTTAAGGAAAAAAAAATTCCGGGGCCGAGTATCGATCCCGGGAAGTTTGGTTCAGCGCACCAACGCTCTACTAACTGAGCTACCCAATAACTACACCCGCCACCGTCTCAAACTTTCTATTTATATCCACACTCCTGAAGTGGGCTGACAAGACTCCAGAAACTTTGAATGTACACAAACTCTGTTTGACTTGAATCGTGGTTTTCTGTTAACGTATCTACAGTAACATATATATTACGCAAATCTGGCTTTGGTGCGCTAAGCCAAAGGTCCCGGGATAGATACCCGGCTTTGGAATAATTTTTCCCTTAAAATTATTCAAGTCTGCTACACAGGGAACTATACCTCAAATGCAATTTGCATGAATGTCTTGGATTTACTATTTCTGTAGTTGCCTAAACTGTGTTGCGCAACTCATCATTCTTTTGTTTTGAAGGCCGATTTTTTCTTGTTTAATATTGCCAGGAAATTACATGACCTTCATAGATTCTGCAATTTTATGCTAAATATATCGATCACATTTGCTTTTGCATAGATAATGGAGTTAATGTCACAACCGTTACTCAAAACATGAATAACAGGCCCAATGTTTTTCATATATTTGGAATAATGAGTGTTCATTGCTGTCTTTGCCGTGAGTCTACATTTGCCATTTCAAAATTAACATTGTTCTCCCACTTTGGCGAATGACTTTCGTGTTACACGATATATTTCAAACCTTCATAAAAGGTATACGATCAAGGATGTAAACAAGACCTACAACAGAAATATACAGACACTGGTATGTACTTTGGAGTAGGATGAAAATAGACCTAAGCATGCGCGGCCAGATGTCTTCCTGGCTACGTCGATATCGTGTGAATCACGCTGTACAACTTAAGGGGAGAGGATAGTATTTTTGGTGAAAAGTGAGTAAATTAAAAAAAAAAATTCTTTAAAATGCTTTGTGATATGTGTGGAATGCATAGCATAATATTTTGTGGGTATTTGTGCCCTTATAAGATGTTGAGACGTCATTTTTGAACTTCCTGCGTTATAGATTTTTAAATCATTCGCCCCCTTTTATCGGTAAACGGTAAAGTCATTTTTTTGTTACATTGCCAGACAAAAATGGATATAATTTCTTAACTATTCAAGATACATGCATGAAATTTAGAACACACATTCTTTAGACTATTAGGAAACTTTTCTCTGTAACAGAATTTTGTTAAATGATTTCATTTTAAAACTAAGTCCGTTTGTTTGCAAGAAAGTAATTCAGAAATGTGTTATTAAATTTTAACTATTTATTTTACAAACGTAGGGACTAATATCAAAATTATGTTAGACAGTTTGTAGAGCATGCTTTTGCAAATACATTGCAAAAAACGGGATGAATCTACCTTCAAAAATGGTTTAGATATATCGGTTTTAGTAAAATCCTGCATTGGGTATATATATTTTTTTTCAAATCAGAGCCCCCAAATAATGTTTTTTTAAATATTTATATTTGGTTGAGTTGCTACAGGTATGAGCTCTCTACATACAAAAAAAAATTAATATTAAAGATACATGCATGAGTCCACACCTGTGGAGTAGCGGTTAGCGCGTCTAGCCCCGAAACCAGGTGGCCCGGGTTCGATTCCCGGTCGGGGCAAGTTACCCGGTTGAGGATTTTTCCGGGGTTTTCCCTCAACCCAATATGAGCAAATGCTGGGTAACTTTCGGTGTTGGACCCCGGACTCATTTCACCGGCATTATCACCTTCATCTCATTCAGACGCTAAATAACCTAAGATGTTGATAAAGCGTCGTAAAATAACCTACTAAAATAAAAATACATGCATGAAATTTAGAACACATATTCTTTAGAATATTAGGAAACTTTTCTCTGTAACAGAGGTTTGTTAATTAATTTCATTTTAAAACTACGTCCGTTTGTTTGCAAGAAAGTAATTCAGAAAAGTGTTATTCAATTTCAATTATGTATTTTACAAACGTAAGGACTAAAATCAAAATTATGTTCCAAACAGTTTGTAGAGAATGCTTTTGCAAATACATTGCAAAAAACGGGATGAATCTACCTTTAAAAATGGTTTACATATATCGGGTTTAGTAAAATCCTGCATTGGGTATATATTTTTTTTCAAATCAGAGCCCCGAAATAATTTTTTTTTAATATTTATATTTGGTTGAGTTGCTACAGGTATGAGCTCTCTACATACAAAAAATTAATATTATACACAAAATAGGAAAAAAGTTTTAAAAAATACCATCCACTCCCCAAGATTCCTTCCATTCCTTTTTTGGGGAACTGTACATATTAAGTGACGCTGATATAACCAAGGCAGTTGCGAGCATCGTTAAACAAAACATAATTTAAATTTAAATTTATTCCAACTTCCAACGTTTCCTATATATTCACCGTAAGTGATAAGCTTGTTCTTAGGTATCACAGAATGGGGAAAGTTAAATCAATGTCTGTTATTTCCAGAAAACATGGCTGTTGCTGTGACATGGATGCTTTCTGCATTCCTACTGCTGAAAACAGCACATTCAGTGAAGGAGAATTTTCTTCTGACTGAGGACCAGTACCAGATGGTGTTGTGTGTCAGGAGCATTGCAGTTCAACATTTCCCACCTGGAAGAATAATCATCTACGTACCGGATGTCAGTAAAGTACTTTCAACACGTAAACTGACACCAGTGCCAACTGACGACTACGATGTGGGAATGATTGATTTCATGATAAAAAATTTTAATGAAGAAGGACTCTGGAATTTGAAAGTGTTTACGCCATCTGAAGAGCCAATGGATTCCATATTTCAGATAATACTAATGTACAGGGACGAAATCCCTCAATATCATATTGTTTTCATTCGGTCGAGTGGGGAAGACACGGATTTGTTGGAAACTGTAACAAATCAATTTATTGGAATCATGGCTTCATCTACTATAAATCAGAGAGGTAAATTTCTTTTAATCATGCCTGAATACATAACTGAATCTCCTCTACAAGAACTATTGCTATCTATATTCCAAACATTATTTCAGTATTTCAATATAGTTGACATTCTCATAGTAGTGCCATCAAAATTATTGACCGAAGACAGCAGGGATAATAACGAACTTGGACCTATATTAAACATTTACACATGGTATCCATTCCAAAATAATGATTCGCTCTCTGTTGAAGACATTGTCCGCCTTGATCAATGGTTCGACAATCAAGGATTTCTTTTCAAATCTGATTTGTTTCCTACAAAATTCCCGAGTTCATTTAGTGGACGGAAATTAAAAGTTTTTCCTATGATTAACAAACCTAATTCGTGGTTGATTGGCAATTATACCGATCATGATGGTGAAATAAATTACAACATCACAGGAATAGATAATAATCTATTACAAACTGTCTGTGATAAATTAGACCTTCGCATCTCTTATCTGCCTCCAAGCCCTGACGATGATTTGGTGGTACAGTGTGCCGCGGCTAGTTTTTCCATTTTGAGTGGGGAATCAGAGGCATCCACTGGCGGTTTCATGTTGCAAGGACTTTCCCTAAGCATTATTGACACCACGATACCCATAACGTTTCAAACGGAAAGGTGGTTCGTGCCATGTCCCATTCCTTCAGACAGACTTCAAAAAATTGCTAACATATTTGACGCTTTCTCTTGGTCTGCCATGGCTGTGGCATTTTTGCTGCTCGCTGTCACCATGTTCTTGTTCGCCAACAACAGGAAAACAACAATTCCACGAGAATCAGATGCCTATATGACCTTCAGCAGCTGTTTGTATAACGTGTGGGCTATTCATCTGGGTGTGTCCGTAACAGACATGCCTCGCTTGACAATACTTCGCACGGTGTTCATATTATTCGTGTGGTATTGCTACGCGATGGGGAACTTGTTCCAGATATATTTCACCAGTTTTCTAGTTGATCCGGGTCTAGAGAAGGCAGTTACAAATCTTGAAGAATACTTTGAGTCTAAACTGAATTTCGGATTATATGAAGGAATGTCACACTATTTCTCGAAACTTACAGCAGATATCACAGATGAAGATTTCTATTTTCAGCCTTGTTTAACAACAGAAGAATGCGTAATGAAAGTTGTCAACGCCAATAACTTCTCGACTATAACTATCGATTTATGGGCGAATTACTATGCGATGGTGAACTATCCGAGAAGAAAAATTGAACTTTGCTATCTACACGATAGATATTACACAAATACTATGGTAATTGTTCTTGCGAAAGGAAGTCCTTACTTGGATCAATTTAACCGAATCATACAATTAGTTATACAGTCTGGAATAATGGATCATATCTTGAATATGATGATAGAGTCATTCAGATACAAGCGTGGATCATATTTCGATCTGAGTGAGGATGATCCTGAGGACTACTTCGTATTCACAGTCTCACATATGGGATTCGCTTTTTTCACTCTCCTTTATGGCTGTTCCATCAGCTGTATAGTTTACATATTTGAATTGTTATGGTATAAATTCTCCCTTGTCCTTTCGAATAGAGTACATAATACATTCAAACGGTAACTGGTGGCACTAAATTGACAATTTCTGTAAGCTATATTAATGTCCTTATTATGCTATAAGCGATGTAAGCGTACATACTCATAATCCTCTCAAAATATTTTCATGTCTCTTCATTAGTCGTTAACTTATTTCTGCAATGAAGCTGTTAATAGAAAAAGGAGCATCTTCTCGGACTTCTGTAAAGAGAACTATGGAAGAGATTAGTGAAGTGCTTTGTTCGGAGTGTGGTATTGTGTGGAGCAGAAACAGAGATATAACGACGAAGTAAAGAGAAGGGAAATGCAGCATTTGAAATGTTGATAATTATTTAGAAGAATGGGACGTGTGAAGTGGACAGACAGAATAAGAAATTTAGTTGTGTTGAAAAGAGTGGGTGAAGAAAGAATGATGCTGAAACTGATCTGAATAGGTGAAGGAATTGGTTGGGTCACTGGCTGCGAAGAAACTGCCTACTAAAAGATGCACTTAAAGGAATGGTCAACGGGAGAAGAGCTAGGTTCAGAAGATGATATTAGATGATAAAAACATTAAGATATATGTATCATATAAGGAGACAAAGAGGAAGGCAGAAAGTAAGAAAGATTGGAGAATGATGTATTTGCAGTGATAGACTTGTCCTTGGGCAAAACACCGAATGAATGAATGAATGAATGAATGAATGAATGAATGAAATTCAGTAACTTTAGCAACAAAGTACAGGGTCAGACAGATTGACCTCCGCGATTAGAAACAGAAGTAACAAAAGCAAAATAATACAATATAACATTTTATTACTCAGTCAATGACAAATCAATGTAAAATAATGACATTTTTTAGTCATTAAGTTTATATACATATGCTGCTATACCAGTTACAGTCCTAATAGCAGCAGGTCGTCTCACCACTACATGATTTGCGTTAAACACAGGATGTTATAGTAATCCATACAGTTGCTAACTATGCAGTTGTCACATTTTAAATCGACATATTCACCACTCATTGGACTGAACAAGAGTTCCACATATTATGAAGTTTAATTACTAAATGGTTTTAACATTTTTAACATTATTAAGTTTACTACCTGTAATATTACATTTTATTAATGGAGATGGCTTGTACATCATTAATTCAAGTAGTACTCACCACCAATAGCTACGTATGTGACATTGAGATATTGTATAACTCTGCCTGAGGATGCCTGAATAGGCGAAAACGTTCGCAATTTTGTAATTCATGTATATAAACTTAATGACTAAAAAATAAGTCATTATTTTACAATGATTTGTCATTGACTGAGTAATAAAATGTTATATTGTATTCATTTATAGAAATTGACAATCTGAATATTTCATCATGCTTTCTAAGTTAAAAGCAAAATAGTTTTTATTCAAAATTTTTATGTTACCAGCTTACAGAAAAATATTTGCCATTTTGTAATGACTTTCTTTTAAAGATAATATCGTCCAAATGCTTGCTCTCACGAGCATACATTCCTCAAATAGTGGCTTTGAGTCCTTCATCCAAAAAGTATGGCTCTATTATTCCAAATTTTGCAACAGCCCAGGAACCAGTAACACGCTCGCTGTGGAGATGTCGCTGATGCATATCTCGAAGGTTTTCTGGGAACCAATATGGACTCTTTTGTTTGTTGACGCAATGAAAATGAGCTTAGTCATTACTGAGCACAACAGCATTGCCTGAAATATTTTACAATATGGTCTACAAGCATCTTGGCGGTTGAGCCAGTCACGTTACCGGAGTTCCTCAATCACCACAACTTTCTAGGGACAGATCTTGAAGTCTAGGCAGCGAATAGGGATTATAAAGAATGGACACTTCGCGTCGGTACCTTTGATGTAGCCGGACTGATTTCAATGACCTTCAAGCCAGCTAAAGCGTGAGATTCTGCTTTTTCCCTAGAGTTGGCGCTGACTTCACACCAGCTAGCAGTCGACACAGCGGAAATATAACACAAATAATTAATACATCTATGTACATTATGTACTCAAATAAAATAAATTGGATCCATAAAATAATAAATCCGTCATTAACTTTAATGTCTAGACTCTAGAGTTCCTTTATAATGAGAGATGAGACGTTGACCCCAACAACAATTAAAATATGTAATGATTTGATAGCGCTGAAAATGGAAAAACAAAACTCTTACAAGAAGTAAAACCATATACCTATACTATATTATATATAAATATTAAACGAATTCGATACTTAATTTTATAATGTATGTTATATCTGAAATATAAAACATTATTATTGCAACTAGTTTGTCACTGAGAAATAAGGAAATGCTGTTAACTTGAATTTATTTGAAGCAAAGCGTTACTGGATTATGCAATAAGGTAGGCGATGTTTGGACCCTATGTCTCAACTCTATTCTCAATTATCATCTTAGCGTATGCTCGATTACACTAACCTCTAGCGCTTGAAAGTGGAACTATAAGCTGGCGCACAGAGGAACAAAACACAGGAAAATTCGCTCAGTGTCCATTCTTTATAATCCCTATTCGCTGGTCTAGGTGTAAGATTAGTCTGACATTCCGATCACATATTCCCAATATCAGAACATGTTTAACCCTTAAATTTGCAAAACTTCAAATCTCACACCGTGTCGGACTGTAAAGAAAACAACTATCGCAATGTCCATATTTTATATGTTGGACAATATTATAGTATTGTGAAATTTTAATTTTCCTACCAATTTTCTTTCATTGTTTTATTAAAATTATAGCAAATAGGCTATTAACCTGTTGTAACCTGTAGGATACTTCGTTTGATTTATGGGTGAATAGGTGAACGTCGTGGAAATGTGGCAACAGCATGCCTCACTGCTGCGATATTCTCGGGAGCCAAACGTTGCGACATCGACCGAACAAATTCCGTTTGAACGTTGAATCTTTTGTCTGACATTTCTCACCATTAGTAGTAGGGTTTTCTTATCAGGAATTCTTTCTTGTCGATCTGTTTTAAAATGGATACGGAATTGCTACAACGTTGCAATCGCAGTCCCCATATCCTAAACATGCTCAACAACAAAATGCGCGATGTTCACTTGTCCACGCCATGATGGTAACGGAAATGGCATCGCTTGTACTGCTCAAAGATGTATGCCACTCATACGCAACTATGAAGAAACTTGTATGGCGGTCAATTCAAACCGAGGAGATCATTCTGCTGGTCCCTGTATTTATAGAATATAAACGTACTAAGTTATGCAGTCTATATACGGGTGACCCAATTTATCTTGCTCATCCAAAATGCATTTTTTCTTATATACCAAATGAAAAATTGTTTCAAACAAAAGTTGTTGACGTATAATGGGCAGTTAATACTAAGGGAATATATTTCTGTTCATTAAATATATATGAGTATTGACTTCATTTCTTTAAATGGCACCATGCAATTTTATTCCATGAATCATTTAACTCTTCAATGCCAGTTCAAAAATACATCACAATGTGCAATTCTAGTCATCAAACGATTGAGGAGTGAAAAAGATATGGAACTCATAGTGCAATTTGGAATTTCTGATTCTTTTTTCTTTGTAAATTTCATAAATATTTTATGATGTTCATACCTCATCACTAATTATTTTTCATCTCGTTTCCCTTACCCATACTCTAAACACGATTTAAATACCAGATCACTTATCTGTGGCAGGCTAAGTACACCCCTTCATAGAACATCCTGTTACTCTTCATCTTTTACAGTGCACAATTTATGTCAATGGAATTCCTTATCACAAAGTAAAGGGTTGCAACGCAATAAACAAATAGAATAGATTAAAGGACAGCTTTCTTACCAATACAATCTAATTATCATGACGGTTAACAGTGATTGATTGCATGCTAAATTCTTTTCTTAGAAAATCATTTTAATAGTGCTAAAGGTTCATAATTATAATCATGTAATATTATGTGTACATTAGATTAAGTGTAATACTCAATTTATATTTCATTGCTTATGCCACAGTTCTTTGTATTTTACTACTTAATTCATAACTCATGTATACAAGACATTTTTAACGATCTCAATGTTTTTCGTAACCTTTGTAACTTGTAAATTTATTCATGTAAATGTTTTGATGGTTATGGCTTTAACTCTGCCAGCTAAAATTAACAATAATAATAATAATAATAATAATAATAATAATAATAATAACGATAATAATGATGGTAATAATAATATCTTTTTTTGAAATATAATATTTCTAATATATGATTTTTATTTTCAAATATACAAATTTTCCTTGTTATTTTAATAATTCCTTCGGTTCACATTGTGGTAACTGTTTGACTCTTAGAATTGTATGTAACTAAATTTGTTTTTATTTTTCTCTCATTACTATTACTATTGTCATTATTATTATTATTATTATTATTATTATTATTATTGTGATTATTATTGTTATTACTTATTATTAGTGTATTTTTCTGTGTGTTATACTGGTTGACTGCAAGAGAATGTCTTATGGCCTTAACTCTAAATAAATAAATAAATACATAAATAAATAAATAATAAATAAATAAATAAATAAATAAATAAATAAATAAATAAATAAATAAATAAATAAATAAATAAATAAATAAATAAATAAATAAATAAGTAAATAAACACTAACTGAGAAGCATCGTTTCAAATCGTATTATATCCAAGAAACATTATTTTTACAGGCATGATGAAAAATGGAATTATTCTTAAACCGAACAAGTTTTCATTACACACACAACTGCTTTTAAGCACTTGCTTCATGGTTGACAAATATGACAACTTGAAACTTCAGATTTAACAGCATGCAGGATAAAATAAGAAAAAGTTTTAAATTCAATTTCGTCCACTGGTGGAATTAATACGTTTTGAAATCTTGCTCCTGAATTATTGTTATTATTATCATTATTATTATTATTATTATTATTATTATTATTATTATTATTATTATTGTATGTTTCATTGCTAGTGTATGAAGTCATGCTTTTTTTCTTTAAATAAATAATTCTACTGCATACAATGTTGGTGCTTTCTGGTGCATTAAATTATGTAATATATCCCGAATATGTTGATTTATTGGTCAGTCCAGCATAGCGCATTCCACCAATGGTCGCAAAATTTCTCGACGTGGAGGAGGTTGCCTCAATGCCTAAGGCAAAATCTATACTTAGCAGTGACAACATCTATGGTTCTCTGCCTTTCATCAAGGCATATTTCAGTAACTTTTCAAAATATACTGAGATTCCACTTCGTCGCTACAACCGAAAGATGCAATTGTTGTCATTGACTCGCTTATACACAGCGCCGGGCATGAGAGCGGCTCCATTTAGTCGGCCAGAGCTGCTCTCGCTCCGCAAGGCACTTCAATTCCAAGCCGGAGCAGAACGCTCACGCAGTGGCGGACTCCCATTACAGCTACCTTCCCTGCATTAATATAACAAGAGCCACGGTTGTTCTAGTCATTCAGTCTGTCAGTACATAATAGTCTATAAGGATATTACATCAATCCATTGTACATTACAGAATTCATAACATTCTTATTAATTTAATGAAATAAACTTCGCTCTATGCACACACACAAATCATTAGGCTTATTTACATATCCCATACGCACATACTGCAAACTCCTCACCACGGTTCTACGAGACAGGCGTATGGCTTCCGCTTCCCCTACTTGCTGTGGACAGAGTTCATCTGCCAATATAATTAAACATCGCTTGATGAATTCACCTTCGTTGAATGTTTTCAATTCCTTTGCAATTTCGTGACAAATTTTGTAGCTAATTCTCATAGCCGATTCACTAAGTGCATTATTGTCATCCTGTTAATACATAATATATAATATAATATAATATATGATATGATATGATATGATACATGATATGATATATGATATGATATGATATATGATATGATATGATATATGATATGATATGATATATGATATGATATGATATGATATGATATATGATATGATATGATATATGATATGATATATGATATGATATGATATATGATATGATATGATATGATATATGATATGATATGATATATGATATGATATGATATGATATATGATATGATATATGGTATGATATATGATATGGTATATGATATGGTATATGATATGATATATGATATATGATATGATATGATATATGATATGATATGATATATGATATGATATATCATATATGTTATGATATGATATTTTCCGAAATATCTTTTTATTGCTCCACATAACGCATTCCATTCATTAATTTTGATGTCAGTATCATTTATGTCCTCGGAATTTGAATGGCCAAAGTAGTCAAATGAAATCTGATACCTGTTCTATGGTTACTCCTTCAATTTCTAAATGATTTAATTAAATTGTTTCCTAAAAATCACATGTCTTACCTTACAATGAGGAGATTTCCATATTATAATTTTAGCAACTTTATGTAAATGAAATGCTGTTAATTTTAAATAACTTTCTATTGCAATCAAAACTTGGCTGTTAGCATACAAAAAAGATTACACTACAGTTTTATTAATGAATTGTAGAGTCCGGATTTATATGCAAAACATATACTGCATGTAAACAAATTTAAGATATGGAAACATCGGTTTTCTTCCATTTCCATGGCAATAATAATCACTTCACACATATTTGTTAGTGAACATCATTGCGTGTTTGGGATATATTTAAATTGCATGCTTATTTTCTTATATGGGTATAAAAGTTGCATTTCAGGACATATTCTGATTTACATTTCCTTTTGTAATACAAAAAATTAATTCTCCAAAGCTTAATGAATAAGGTATTGCATTGTATTTTACTTGTTTACATTCTATGGTATTCGTACATCGCTTCACAGCCAGAATATGGCACTTGTCAAAAGAATCGTAGTATACTACAAAGTCGTGATTATAGTCACAGTCTAGTTGAAGTACTGTCTACACAGGAGGGGTTTACAATATACTAGTACAACACAAAATTTTGGTATCAATACTTAATACAAGACAGAAATATTTATGCAGCGTTGTTGAATGTCATGAATTCACCTACAGAATAGAAGGTGTGAGAAATTAGGCACTACTTTAATTTGGCCCTAAATAATCTTATGTTTTGAGTTTGATTTTTTATATACTTAGGGAAGCTATTAAAAAATTGTACTGCCATATAACGCGTTCCTACGTGACAGCACGATAGACTTGCCGATGAAGTATGAAAGTCAATTTTTGTCTGATGTTTATGCTATGAACTGTTGAATTAGTCACAAAGTTTTCACGATTACATACGAGGAAGTTTATTAATGAAAAAGATATACTGAGAAGCCATGGACATTGTTTGTAGGTTTTTTTTAAGTGGTCCTATAAGATTATCTGCTCGTCTGAATCTCTATAATGGCCCTGCTGCTTGGGTAACATAAATTTCAAATGGATTATTGAACAGACACATATCCTTTACATTGCATTTAATTCTGAAAATCTTTTTGGAAAGAGAACGCATCAAATATGCCTAATATGCACTCAAAGTTTTAAATAAGCAAGTTCAGTTCCAGATACTTAATAAAACAATAAGCAACTAAACCCCGAAAATACCATAAACATATCTTGTTTTGTATCTTTACACAAATATTACGAAAATAGCTTTTTAAATTGTAAATAAATACTGTAAGATCAAAGTCCGCTTTATGCTTTCAATCAAAGTGGCGTTTAATATTGAAGCGTTTTATATGAGCTCTACTTGAAGCAAGTAAAGAGATAGGGTTGGAAGTAAATCCCGAAAAGACTAAGTATATGATGTGTCTCGTGATCACAATATTGTACGAAATGGAACTATATAAGTTGGAGATTTATACTTCGAAGAGGTGGAAAAATTCAAATATCTTGGAGCAACAGTAACAAATGTAAACGACACTCGGGAGGAAATTAAACGCAGAATAAATATGACAAATGCGTGTTATTATTCGGTTGAGAAGCTCTTATCATCCAGTCTGCTGTCCAAAAATCTGAAAGTTAGAATTTATAAAACAGTTATATTACCGGTTTTTCTGTATGGCTGTGAAACTTGGACTCTCACTTTGAGAGAGGAACAGAGATTGAAGGTTTTTGAGAATAATGATCTTAGGAAAATATTTGAGGCTAAAAGAAAAGAAGTTACAGGAGAATGGAGGAAGTTACACAACGCAGAGGTGCACGCATTGTATCCTTCACCTGACATAATTAGGAACATTAAATCTAGACGTTTGAGATGGGCAGGGCATGTAGCACGTATGGGTGAATCCAGAAATGCATATAGAGTGTTAGTTGGGATGCCAGAGGGGAAAAGACCTTTGGGGTGGCCGAGACGTAGATGGGAAGATAATATTAAAATGGATTTGAGGGAGGTGGGATATGATGATAGAGACTGGATTAATCTTGCTCAGGATAGGGACCGCTGGCGGGCTTATGTGAGGGCGGCAATGAACCTCCAGGTTCCTTAAAAGCCAATAAGTAAGTAATTAAGTAAGTAATTAAGTAAGTAAGTAATTAAGTAAATAAGTAAGTAATTAAGGGAGTAAGTAATTAAGTAAGTAAGTAATTAAGTAAGTAAGTAATTAAGTAAGTAAGTAATTAAGTAAATAAGTAAGTAAGGGAGTAAGTAATTAAGTAAGTAAGTATAAGTAAGTAAGTAATTAAGTAAGTAAGCAAGTAATTAAGTAAGTAAGAAATTAAGTAAGTAATTAAGTAAGTAATTATGTAAGTAAATAATTAAGTAAGTAAGAAATTAAGTAATTAAGTAAGTAATTAAGTAAGTAAGTAAATAATTAAGTAAGTAAGTAAGTTTATATGCGCAATTTTAAACCCGCATATTAAACAGCAGACTTTTTTCTTTTTGTAAGTAACAAAAAATTCTTTCTTCTTGAAACAGAGCTTCCGGGCTAAGATGCCGTGGTCTACTGGTGCTGACGTTACCAGACGTTTCGTCTACTTCTACGGCAGACATCTTCAGTGGTTAGGTATCCTCGGTCGAAGTCTTCTGCTCGGGATACCTGTAGCAACTGATGACCTGACTCGAAAAAAAAAAAATCGAAAAATCGAAGGAGAATTGGGAGGAAAATTTAAAAGGTACGCAAAACGCGTCCTTGCAAGGGGTTGGGGGCTGTACAAAACTAAATATGTGAGCTCCAAGCCTGTTGGCCACTAGTCTCACTCCGGGTTACGCTGCTCCCCTGAAGGAGCTCTAGAAAATTTTGAAGGGGAAGCCGAAATTGGACGTAACCTCTTAGGTACCACATACGCGAGGGGGGCTGAGACTGATCAATTGATCACGGAACGGGGCGAGGAGGAGTTGGCTGGTGTGTGCAGTTAGGATGGCAAGACGCCGTCATCTGTTGTTCGATGACAAAGCAGGTGAAGGCCGTCGGAAGAAGCGCCGTGAAATCTAAACTGCAATTTGAGAGGTCCCTGTCCTTTCAATTTGCGACTGAATGAATGAATGAATGAGTGAGTGGGGGAAGTGGGAGGAGAAACTTTAAAGGTACGTGAAAACACGTCCTTTTTGCAAGGGGGGAGTTGGGGCTGTGAAAAACTGAATATGTGAGCTCCAAGCCTCTTGGCCACTTGTCTCACTTCGGGTTTCGCCGCCCCAGTGAAGGAGCGCTAGAAATTTCTAGTGGGTAAGCCGAAAATGGACGTAACTGATTAGCTACAACATACGGGGGGGAGGAGGGGCAGAAGTACAGCGACCTGATCCGGAGGAGAGACGCGATGGAGGAGAAGTCTAGGCACGAAACGGTGAGAGCCAGTTTGGCTGTTTGAAGATTCGAACGCGTAGGGATTGATCTTACAATAGCCAATTGGCGCTTTGATTATTTTCCTCAGATCAGGAGACCAGCCAATTGGCTCCTTGATGACTCCAGTGATCTGTACAAGGGGACGATTGAACCCTGCCAGGGCCCGAGTTCGATGTGAACAATCATTAATCTTGAGCCGTCACCAATGTCTGGGGAAGTGAATTCAGGTCCGTGGCCCATTTCTTTTAGGGCTCATCCCGACATTTGTCTTAACGCCTTAGGAAAACCACGGAAAAACCTTAGGCAGGATGAGATGTCTCAATTTTAGAGACTAGCCAGTTGGCTCTTAGGTAAAATGACTTGATTCGATGGATGTAGACTAGCCAATTGGCTCTATTACAACTCCATCGATCAGCAAAACGGATTTATTGGGGACGATATGTTAGCTCAAGTTATTTAACCATCATAACGGTATTAGCCAATTGGCTTTTTGATGGTTTCTGTCAGATGCGGAGAATAGTCAATTGACTCTTCACTCCGTAGACCTGTAAGAGGGATAGAATGGATTTATAGCCCGAGTTAGAGCAGGCCATTTCACAGCGGTTGCTTATTAGATTAAGTCATGAATTAATAATCTACTACCTAAATCTGGGAGTGACACCTGCCTCCCTGTTTTCCTGTCTTAAGAGAATAGCTAGTGGACCTGTCTGGTGTCTTCGCCGTAACCTAGGATCATACCGGCCAAGGCCAGATATGAGCGGGTTGGGGCTGGCAAGAGCGGCCTCATACAGGTTTCTAGCCAATCGAGCAATGAACTCGTCTACGGTTGGCAAGTTTAGCTCATCGTGGAACTTCTCTCTCGAAGCGACTCGCGGGAGATGTGTTATGATACGAATCACCTGGTTCTGGATAACTTGGAGTTTCCGGAGATGGGTCACTGCCGCGAACCCCCATGCGGGTGCGGCATAGGTTATTACAGACCGAATGAGGGCCTTATACATGGTAAGTCCTACCCCCAGGTTGTCAGGAGTGAAGGCCGCCAGAATGGGATAGTGTCTAACTATCAATCCATTGGCCTTACGAAGAAGGGAATGGATATGATCTCGGAACGTAAGATGAGAGTCCATAATGATCCCTAAGTATTTAATTTGGTTCATCCACGGCATTGCTTGTCCGAAAAGTGTGGGTGGAGGTGGTATGTCTTCGAGCCTCGCTGTTAGTGAAAAGAGTATGGCCTGACATTTATCTACATTGACCTTGATTCTCCAGTCGTGGAACCACGGCTGGAGGTGATCTAAGATCGACTGCAATCTACGCGACGCTAACCTGTAGGTTTTGCCCATCGCCAAGAGGGCAGTGTCATCTGCATAGATATACAGATGGCTACTTCTGCCGTGGATATAGCGAAACGGGAGGTCATTAATGAATATATTGAAAAGTATGGGACCGATAATCGATCCCTGCGGGACTCCTGCGTGAATTTCACGAGGGGTGGAGAAACTAGTGCCTACTCGGGTCTTGAATGTACGGCCTCGGAGGTAATCTGAAATGAGGCGTACCATTCCATCTGGGACTCCCATGCGACTGGTTGCTCGTCCTTATTTATAGCGTCGAGACTTGGTGTTCCGTTGTCGCGGCGGTCCGCGCCCGTCAGATCGTGACCTTGGACTGGCCGTGGCGTTGATTGGTCGCGGCGGCTCGCACCTGCTCGGTCCCGGTGGCCTTGGGCTGGTCGTGGCGCACAGTTGTTGCGGCGGTCCGCGCTCGCTAGAATGCGGTGGCCTTGGGCTGGTTGTTGTGTTCCAATATCGTGGCGGACAGCACTCGCAGGATTTCGGTTTCCATCCGTCGTACCGTCGCTGTGCACAGGTTTTGTACGAGTCCGTTTCAGGACAGGATGCCAGCAGTTGTTAAGTTTCAGACCCTCTTCTTTACGGTTGAAATTGTTTGGATGTTTATGGATTTCAATCGCTTCCCTGAATAGGCGGGGGAAGTAATTGGACGTGTTGCTGAGGATGTCTGTTTCTCGGAACTGTATGTCGTGCCTCCCATCCTGAAACGCATGTTCCGCCACTGCAGATTTATCCAGCTGTCCCAATCTGCAGTTCCGTTCGTGTTCCACTAGTCTAGTTTTGACGCTACGTTGTGTAGTGCCTATGTATACGGCACCGCAGGAGCACGGAATCCTGTATACACCTGCGGCAACCAACTTGTCTCTCTTGTCCTTTACCGATCTCAGCATGTTACGGACTTGTTGGGTCGGCAGGAAAACCGTGTCTACATCGTGCCGTTTTAATATCTTGCCGATCCGGTCCGTGACATTCTGATGATACGGAAGGAAGACCGTGCCCTTCTTCTTCTGCTGGACTAGAGTGTGGCTTTGGGATGGCCCGTTCAGATCTCTCCTGGGATGCATGGCCCTCCTAATCTCCGGAGCTGAGTACCCGTTACTGCTTAGCGCAGCTCTTAAGTGGGCCATTTCTTGTCGGAGATGTTGTGGTTCTGAGATTTTCTGCGCTCGCTCAATCAGAGTCTTCATCATGGCTCGTTTTTGACCAGGATGATGGTTTGAGCTCTTGTGTAGGTATCTATCGGTGTGGGTGGGTTTCCGATAGACGCTGTGTCCTAGGGTACCGTCCGGTTTCCTGTGGACCAACACATCCAGGAACGGTAACCTTCCGTCTGATTCTAATTCCATCGTAAACTGGATCTGTTTGTGGACCCCATTTAGATGGTTGAGAAAATCCCTTAGTGCTGGTTCTCCATGTCTCCACACCACAAATGTGTCGTCCACGTATCTGAACCAGCATTCAGGTCTTCGTGTCGTGGCCTTGAGTGTAGTATCTTCAAAGGACTCCATGTAGAAGTTGGCAACCATCGGGCTAAGAGGGCTGCCCATGGCTACTCCGTCTGTCTGTTCATAGAAGTCCCCATTCCATTGAAAATACGTAGTAGTGAGCACCAGTTGGAATAGCGCTACAATGTCCTCTGGGAAGATGTTCTTCAATAGTTCTATGGTTTCTATAATTGGGACTCTGGTAAACAGAGACACCACATCAAAGCTGACCATAATGTCTCCAGGTCGGGTTTTCAGCGTTTGAATCTTCTCAATGAAGTGGCTGGAATCTCTGATGTATGAGGATGTCTTGCCTACTAAGGGTTTCAGTAGGTTGCTCAGGTATTTGGCTAATGCGTACGTTGGTGACCCGATAGCATTGACAATCGGCCTGAGCGGCACATCCTGTTTGTGTATCTTAGGTAGTCCATACAGTCTCGGCGGTAGTGCTTCCGACTTCTTAATCGTACGTTGTATTTCTGTTGGAATCGACGAATTCTTGATTAGAAGGTTGGTCTTCCTTAAGATGACTGAGGTTGGGTCCCGCGCCAGTTTTTTGTATGTAACTGGATCTAACAAGTCTCTTACTTTCTGCATATAATCCTCCGTGTTCAGGACTACCGTTGCATTTCCTTTGTCCGCAGCAAGGATTACGATGTTGTCTTTCTCGTTCAAGGTCTTTATAGCTTTCCTTTCTTCCCCGGACAGGTTGCTTTTCGGTGGTGCTACGTGTTGTAGTACCCTTGCCGTCTCACGTCGGATCTCTTCTGTAGCGTCAGAGCTCAGGTTTCTGATTCCCGACTCTATGTTCGCAATGATGTCTTCAATTGGAACCATCCGTGGCGTTACCGCATAATTCCCTCCCTTCGCCAGGACTGTGATTTCCTCCGGTGAAAGCGTTTCGTCTGATAGGTTCACTACCGTGCGTCTGGTGTCCGTGGTATCTTTACCCGCCTTGGTTGTAGTGAGGTTGTTGTATTTCTTCTTCAGACGCTCGGAGACTCTATGCAGATTGGACTCCATTGTAGCATAAGTCATTCTGTCTATAACGACCCAGTCTTCTATTTTCAGGCTGTTACTCAGACGAATGTGTAGGGCGTACAGGTTGTAGTCATTCAAGGCTAGTTCCCGACGGGTTTGATGGATCCGTTCTCGTAGCAGGGCTTTCTCTGTCCTATTATAGATCCGGTGGGATGAGGCCGTTCGGAACAGACGTTTCATACTCAGGAATCGTGGGATGACTCCTGTGTCTCGGCATCGTAGAAGGAAGGTCAGAGAACCTAGAAGTTGAGATTTCTTTTTGCGTAGAGCTTCCAGTCGTCGGATCAGTTTGTATGTCTCCTCCCCGTAGAGGCGATTAATCTTAGCATGCCCTATCTTCAGCAAAAATATTGTAGTAATTCTAAATGCAAAAAATGTTATTAATGAAAAATTTGTTTGCCAACCTCTAAGTGGAATTTTACATTTTAGCCGATTCTATACATAAAATTATGTTACATATGCCATATTTTCCGCATATTTCTATTTTTTTTTTTACTTCTGAGAAAAGTGCTCTCAAAACTGAGGAATTTAACATTGCATGATATGAAACCTTTGACACCACATATCAGCAATTTCTTATTTTTTTACATTGTGGCATTTTTCCCAGAGGGCTGAAATTAATATACACTATCAATATAATGATATTTTACACAGTTGGTTGAAATAAAGATTATCTCTATCTGCAGAAAACATAAATAAATCTTTTGTAATAATTCTGAGCGCAAAAAATGTTATCAATGAAACATTTTTTTTTTGCCTAACGCTCTGTGGAATTTTCAATTTACTTAACGGGTTGTATACATAAAGGTATGTTACATATGCCTTATTTTTCTTTGTACATTTGTATCTTTTATAACTTCTGAGACAAGTGCATAAAAAATTGAGGAATTTACTATTGTAAGATTTGGAAGTACAATTTCCCCTTAATTTTTTTAACAATTTTTAGTACAAGTTTTGCGTTTAAAATCACTATATTTATTAGCAATTTGGTGGAATTCAATACAAATTACTGTTAGCCACGTTTATGTAAACCACTCTTACGAACGACTTCAGTAAGAGGCGGCCATGAAGTTGATGCATACTTTTTCAGTTTGCATTTTACAGACTTCGCAATAGACCATAGCTTTAATTAACTGTAAGTTAAAAGTATAAATTGCTGTTAAAAATATTGCGTTTCTTCAACTTTACATTTCACATTTTAACATTCTGTTTGTTAACTCTCTGTTAGGACCAGAGATTCTAGAGTTTAACCAAAACCTTTAACCAAGTATAGGCTCAATTCTGTTTCCTGAACTCTGACCACTGCGATTCTCGCTTGTTTCCATTGCTTGATTCAGAGAAGATAGAAGTCATTCTATTCTATCAGGTTTGATTTATGGTTCATTCTGTAGTCTGTGTATTGCTGTTGTGAAATGAAAAATACTGGAACAAAAAGAAATCATGAGACTAATTTCTTTTCATTCGAGAGAAGCCTTCTGCTGGAAATAATTTCGCAGTATAAACAAATTAATGAGAATAAAGAAAGCGAAAACTGAGGGTTGGCAGAAAATAGCCTATAGGCCCTACCTTTGTATAAACTTCTGTTCTGTCAAATCACAGAAATCTTCCATTCTGTTTATGTATTCATGGATATTATTTCCTAAATAATCAAGATATAAAAGTTCACCATATCACGCATAAGCCATATTGAATACTTATATGCTAACAGAAAGTTAAATGATTTATCTGCATGAAATTGGGCAGTTAAATTCAGATGGGTTTTAACAGTCTGTTAGTTCTAACACTAGTTGAAGAAATGCTTCAATTGTTAAGTGTACAGTTAAAATGGAATAACACTCTGTTGTAATTTAACAAAAGGTTGAAGAAACCGGGCCTAGGTCTTTTTAGCAAATGACACTCCTGCTGCAAGTTTCCCTTTTCAAGTACCAATCGAAAGATAATTTTTTAACTATCACGAATCAATTGATCAGTTTCACGGCGAAGCACTTTTTACATAATCATTGTTACCAACCGTCATAATTTGTCATTACATTTAAAAAGGAAATGTAAAAATTATCTATCCAAACTTTTTAATATAAAAAAATAGACTCTTAAAAACACCGCATACATTTTCATATTGTAATTAATCTTACTTAATTTTTATAATGTACTCTGTTAATATTTCTACATTATATATTTATTTATGATCGACCATGCCGACATGTAGTAATTATACACCTGGTAGCAGCCCTTTAATGGACCTCATTAAAATACACCTATTCATTAAAGTTCAGGTGTTCCACCAATCAGAAATATATAGCAATATGAAAGCGCAAGTATCAATTATTCTCGGATATACAATCATTTCACCAATTGCACAATAAATCACCTATATTTTAAATAAAGTCAGTTCTGTTACTATAATAATTAGCGTTAATTGTAAATAATATTCAAATAAATTCAATTTGTCATCTCGTTTTTCAATGTCTAAATCAATTTCGAGGTTATATCAAGATTGTTTATTTTACTCTCTAGATTATATCAAGGTCAATGACATTTGTTTCTCAGAAAAAATCAATACTTTCGCATCTGCACACATCTCATAATTTACGAGGTATTGCACAAGATCAGTTCCGCTCTTCAGATAAGAATAACATGAATACTTATGAATAATTTCAAGTTAGAAATATGGTGAAGAATATGAAAATTATGAAACTCGCTTGTGCTCGTTTCATATACATACTCGCGTCTTAATTACTACCATTATAGCTCGTTGCATAATGCACTATTGTATTGACTATTATTTAATTCCTGTAAATTACAAATGAATACATGTTAATATAATATAATATAATATAATATAATATAATATAATATAATATAATATAATATAATATAATATAATATAATATAATATAAACAAACCACTACTGAATGAGTAAGATTCGTGCTCAAGAGGGGATTCCAATACAAGCAAAATAAAACTGACATTGGAAAATTACAGATTAACAAGTGTTAAATATCTTTAAACCCAATCTACAAATCCAATACATTTTTATTTTTTTTCTATTAATTTGGAGAGGATTAGAGGTTAAAATATTATTATAATAAAATTTGTTTAATAATCGAGGACCTTGACTCATGCTATGATAAAAATCTGGATTGGTTTTACATTTAGGTTCAAATTAACGCAGGTAATTCCTATTTATAGTTCTATATTTATGTATATAACTTATATTTCAAAGTTATTCATATTTTTGTGAAAATATTTTCATAAAACAAAACATTAAATTTGTTTAATGTTGAAAACTTGGAAATGTTTAAACAGCAGTTCAGTTGGGTAACCTTTCTGCCTTTTAAACAAATTTTTAATACTTTTTTCTGTAGTAAAATTAACGGATAAAGGTTGGATTTATAAGTTCCACCCCATCCTATAGTATCATACATAAATATAGAATGAAATAATGCTAAAGGAATGGTACGTAAATAGTTAGTTGACAAAAGATTTCTTAGAACAAATGTTTTACGTAATTTATCACAAGTATAATGCATATGATTATTCAATTTTAAATGATTATCAATAATTATACCTAATCTAAACATGATTACTTGCTTTTCCAAGAACACTCCAATGTATTCCAGTGGTATTCAATCTGTGGTACGCGTACCGCAAGGCTACGTAGGGTTATACAAAGAGGTACGCATTCCACCGAACCCAGTAATTGCGGATGTAAAAATGCTGACATATTTCATTATATTTGTTAATAATTATTACCGTTTACATTTTTTCATTGTTTTATGTTATTTATCATATAGCTACAACGCAATCTGGCGGTGACAAGATAAAACAAAATGTATTTTGGTGGTACGCTAGCAAAAAAGATTGAATACCATTTTTATTTCGAAAAAATTTATTCAGCTTCCTCCAACTAAAGGCTGCCTAGAAGACAAAGTTTACCATAAAATTGTTGTTATAATGGAAAAAAAATAAAACAATGGTGAAGAAAAAAATAATAAATAGCACAATTAGAAATAATTGGAAAAGACTAAACAAAACATCATTAATTCCAGAAGAAACGCCCTAAACCGGGCTCCTCCCCCGGTCTCCTGGCTCTGCATTCTCTTGAACTCTAGCAGAACTAAGTGTAAATAGTAGTTTAGGTTTCTGCCACTCTGTAGCGGAGCACACACGTCGCCCGCTTCACTTGTTGCTTATCAGTCTGCAATTAAGTGTTTTGACATTGGAAAAAGTTTTTACATTGTGCTACATTTTTTGTTTTTTTCTTCTAGATATTGGCACTTAAGCCATTCGATCTACTGGGTGTTCATTTCAAAGTGTGTCATGACGTCACTGTTGTTGGGTCACCGATTTGAAGCGAGTTTCAGTTTATATGTTAGAGAAGTTGCCTATTATTTAAGGCGTTCTTCAATCTGAACTTGAGAACGTGTACGGTATAACTTGAACGTCGTAGCAACAGATGGCGGTCTGTACGGTCTGTGTGCTACCATAACCTCTTTCGAACTGTGTTTTGCGCCGGCAAGTCGTACGCAGGGTATTTGTTATCATCGGTTGCGTACGGTAACATTCCACAACACAAATCAAATGCTCCGTGTCCATGTTGACCGTCGAAGTTAATGTCAACAAATACGTAAGTAATCGTCTTAACCCTCTCCCCATATCCCGACAGTACGTATTTCCAAACAGTTCACATTCCTGCCACTACTGGCGTTACCGTACGTATCGGCACGTACTCTTCAGAATGAACGCCGTACTTGCTAGCCAACTTCTTTGCCTCTTAGATTATACACCTGAGCTGCGGAAGTGTAGGAAGATTGAATTCTCTAGGCTCATCAGCTAGCCACATGACGGCATACAGCGAGCCAAGACACATTTTGAACTGAACACCCAGTATATATATATATCCTTAAATGGTAAGGTTTAAGGTTACTGTTTGTCATTAAACCGTTTAATTTAGATGTTTGGTTAAAAATCTATTGAGTTAACAAAATGTTGGCTACAGTCACGTAAACCGGGCCCCCTTCAGTTGCCCAAACCGGACCCCTTATTTTTTCATGTTTAAAGTCTACCTCTATTTGTACACACTCTTATTCTCTTGGAATTCTGTTCCAAATTTCAAGAGGATAATGGGGAAGGAAGGAACAATCTTTACAGCGTACCATTCAGGGTGGATCCGAATGAACTCCTTCACTCAGTGGTTTCGACACTTCATCGAGTTTGCCAATCCTACAAAGGAAAAACCTGTGCTGTCGCTCTTGGGTGGCCACTTCAGCCACACACAGATCTTTTCTCGAAAGTTTCCCCATCCAAAGATGATGCTTGGTATGTGTGTTTTGTGACAGAAATTTTTCGGAGGATTCTAAAGGTGAACTTTAGGTCATGTGCGTTATGTGCTGGGACTGAAAAGGACATGAATATCTGCGATTTTTGTCGCTGAACGATTTAATTCTGTTGTACGTTTTGTGGATTTTTTTTTGAGTACATCCTATATCTCTTTTTAAAAACTAAAACCTGTAATTGTAATATTATACTTATACTTTGAAACTAGCTTATGTTTTCTCTTATTTAATACTTTTTTCCAAATTTATTTAGTGTTATTTTGATTATTTTTACAAGGGGTCCGATTTCGGCAACTATTTTTCAAGTCGCCAAAGTGTAAGATTACTGAAAATATTTTTTTTTTCATACCAATTTTGTATTATATTTTCTAAAAGTAAAATGTAAATAGTGCATAACATTATAAAGTAAATATTACATGCTTTTAAAACATAATTTTTTACTGTTTTATATTTTTAAAAATAAAAAACAAAATGGGGGTCCGGTTTTGGGCACTTTCCTCTATCTATTAGATATTGGATGATCACAGTCGTCCATTTAGCACTAGTTGCAAGATCCAAGTTAAGTGAGCAGATCGCCATAGCAAAGAGCTCTATCTATATAACTGTAGAGATGGTTTCTTAGGATTTTTATATATCCCTCACTGAAGACATAGATACTTCAGTGACAGGGTTTTTCCTAGACCAAACTGCTTGCAAAAATGCGCGAATCTTTTTGTGATGGTTCCTATCAGCAATACAATAACTTCGATCGACGTTATACGATATTTTTCCTTATAATATGGTATAGTGGGGTCGTATATGTCCTGATGTACCTCAGCAGGTTGATTTTCGTATGTTTCCATCCTTACAGTTGGATCAATAATGAATCTGCTTGTTAATCTGGTCGGGATAGCGATGATGTCAAAGCGCTTTGTAGACCCATTTGTGGACAAATGTAGAGTAGAAGTACAAAGACTGGCTTTTTCGGGAGTGAGCTAATTAATTGATTCATTCATTTTTTTATTTTAGTAGGTTATTTTACGATGTTTTATCAACAGCTTAGGTTATTTAGCGTCTGAATGAGATGAAGGTGATAGGGTAAACAAGGGTGAAACGGGTCACCAGACGAATCGGGTCAGTTTTGAAAACACCGCTCTGTGAGCCAAAGAGCAAAGAACACTGGATTGTGCGCTAGCTAGCGTTGAAGTTGGGAACTTCTTCAATGCAGAAAGGCGGGGAAGCACTATAACTGTATTGTTTTCGGTCGGTGTTTGAGGTAGAAAATTGCTATTGTAACGATAAGTAGCAATATTTTGTTTAGTTTCTTAAATTGTAGTGTTTATATAATCTGCGTTTTACCAGTTATTATTGTGATACTTATATGATTTAGTAATTAAGTTGAAAGTGGACTCTTAATTTGTGTGTACGTTTTGTAAGCAATGTTCGTAAATATGATCATATTACCCCATCCCTGGAAGCAATAGGTTGGCTTAAACTAGATAAGAAAAGAAATTTACATTCACTTCTCTTTCTCTTCGAAATCTTGAACTCTTCTATTCCTTCGTACCTGTCGTCTCGCTTCACTTACCTTTCTTCCCACCATAATCTGAACACACGCTCTCGTCATGAAACAATACTAACAATACCATCCCATCGCACCTCCTCATACTCATCTTCTTTCACAATAGCCCTGCCAAGACTCTGGAATTCGCTACCTGCTAGCATCAGGGACTGTCGAAATAAAATTGAATTCAAACGAAAACTTACTAGGCACTTGGTCAGTAATTGATTACTTGTAAATAGTTTCTTTAATCTATCACAAAATATTTCAATATTCAGTAATTTCATCACTATACAATTTTGTTATTCTAGATTTAATTTGTAATTCAGTAAATATAAAATATTCTTTGTTTCTCTATGATAAATTATCTAGCTTTAATTATTCAGGTAATCTTTTCGTACTTTAATTTTATTCTAATTGTAAATTTAATACTAATTGTAATGTTATTTGTAATTGTAATTGTAAATTTAATACTAATTGTAATTTTATTGTTGATATTGTAGTTGGAATCTCCTGGTAGAGGGGCAGAGAAGGCCTGACGGCCTTATCTCTACCAGGTTAAATAAATAAATACTAAAAAATACTAAATACTAAATGATAGGTTACCCATATGTTTAGCTTCTAAGACCAATCAGTATGGGAAACCTTACGATGCAAAATATTACTGCTCTTTGGGTGATTCGGGTCACTATTTTAAGGATGAAAAGGGTCAGAATATTTTTAACTGATTTCACTCAAATATGGTTTATATTTGTTCTAAATGTGGAAATAAAGAAGGATGACGCAGTCTTCATGATTGGAGGAGTATGTGTAGAGGGCAATAAAAGCTTATCGTAAAGTACGAAGCTCTTCAATGTACCACATTACTGCCTACAAAGACGTCTGGAAAGTGAGGCCAACCAACAGGTAAAGAATAGGGAAGGACAAACCGTGTTCTCAGTTGACCAATAAAAGCAGTTTGCAAATACAGAGTGATTTATATAGAACTGACACATTTCTTTCATTAATTGTTTCAAAACGAATTGTGCTAGCGAAAACTTATTATATCTAAAATATAGAGGAATTTTGAGAGATTATTTACCTCTATAGCAAATGTTGTCCGGCGTTGTCAAATCCGGAGATCTCGGTGGCCACAGGTTCCTGGAAATTATTCGGTCGTCACATAACCGGATAAATGGAACCATGCTTCATCTGTGAACCATGTGATGGACAATATGGCAGAATTTTGCACAATGAACGTCTGAAACTAACGACAATAATTCAATCTTTTATCCTTATCTGGTTCCTGTAGCTGATGAACAACCGTAACCCTATATGGCTTTAGGCTCTCTGACACCCTGCGACAAACGTCTTAATGATTTTTTGGGTGACTGCTCCAGTCGTGCTCTTACGTCAACAACAACCGTGGGAAGCCCAGATGAACGATGCTTGCCCTTTTCACTCACCAGAGATCCAGTTGTTTCCAATTTGTTTACCAGTCCCAGTATTGTGTTTCTTTTGGGAGGATTGCGAACACCAAATTCTCTCTGGTATGCCCTTTGAGTAGCTGTAATTGAATTCGTAATCCAGTATTGCTTCACAAGGAAGAGTCGTTGATTTAATGTGTACTGCATTTTCACGTTGACACAAAATGTCGAAAACAGCTGCCAACAATAGGAATAAAACATAAACATCTGCGCATCTAGTGACAAGGAATCGAAACTCCAGAACATTCTGCTGTTGGTTTCAGACGTTCATTGTGCAAAATCCTGCCATATTGTCCATCACATGGTTCACAGATGAAGCATGGTTCCATTTATCCGGTTATGCGACGACCGAATAATTTCCAGGAACATGTGGCCACCGAGATCTCCGTATTTAATAACGCCGGACAACATTTGCTATAGAGGTAAATAATCTCCCAAAATTCCTCTACATTTTAGGTATAATAAGTTCTCGCTAGCACAATTCGTTTTGAAACAATTAATGAAAGAAATGTGTCAGTTCTATATAAATCACTCTGTAGAATACTTAGGCCTAAACTTTCAGCTTGTGGGTTTGAACTGAATGTTCGATGTTCGAAAAGGTGCCCATCATCATCATCATTATCATCATCGGCAGGAGATAAATCATCAGGTGAATGTAACACTGCATGTGGTTTTTTAATGTTAAATACAGTGATCCTGTTTCTTTACAGCTCGGAAAATGGGTACAATGCATGGGAAAGGGGAATGAGTGGTACCATGAAGATTGTGTTAGAGCTGAGAGTAAGAAGAGATTTATTTGTGGAAGATGTTCATTGAATAATTAAAACAGGACATTTGGATAAAAAATAAGAACAATTCCTTATATGAAAATTTGACGGAAATAGTGATTTTCGTTTTCATAAGCATCTGATCATATTGTGTTGTTTTTGTTTTGATTTTGTGCCAGTGTTTGTTTACAAACAATACAGTAACAATACAGTAGTACATTGTTTTTTGTTTTGATTGGACGCGGTGGTCCAGTGCCTTGGCCACCCAGATCACCCGACTTAACCCCATTAGATTTTTATCTTCGGGGTCACTTGAAGGCTGCCGTCTATTCAACACCAGTGAATAATGCAGAGGAGCTATTGCAATGTGTTGGAAATGCATGCCAATTGATCCGTGATGACAACATGGTGTTTGAGCGAACTCGCCAGTCGTGTGTACGTCGTGCTCAGGCATGTGAAACAATGGAGAGGGACACACTGAGCGTCTTTTGTAAATGTTAAATGCCAAGTTTCCCAACATGCACTTGTGACACAACAAAAAAAGAAATTATGACCATTTCTCCAATAAATAAGCATTTTCCGTCAAATTTTCATGTAAGGAATTGTTCTTACGTTTGATCCAGGAGCACGCTCACGCGTTTTCCAAACATACTTATGACACACTCTGTATAATTTGTCTGGGTCTGAATCTTGTTAAGTATTTTATTGTACAAGTTTACGAATAAAAATGAAAAGTAAGAATGTTTCCATTCGCCCTTCTTGATGACCCTATTCACTCTGGCTGCTTAGGGTGAAAAGGGTCATGCAGTACTTTGTTTAATTTCTAAATATGCTAAATTGTTGCAGACTTAATTCTAATATAGACATTTAAACGTGAAGCTAAAACTTCAATCTTTCTGACGAAGTATCACACTTTATGTTTGATGTTAAGTTATGTGAGTTATTAGAGTAAATATGAATTTTGACCCTATTCACCCTTGCTTACCCTAATGCCGGTGAAATGAGTTGGAGTCCAACACCGAAAGCTACCCAGCATTTGCTCATATTGGGTTGAGGGAAAACCCCGGAAAAACCTCAACCAGGTAACTTGCCCCGACCGGGAACCGAACCCGGGCCACCTGGTTTCACGGCCAGACTTGCTAACCGTTACTCCACAGGTGTGGACTTCATTCATTCATTCATTCATTCATTCATTCATTCATTCTGATCTGCCCAAGGGCACGTCTTTCACTACAAATCGCCCACACCTGTGGAGTAACGGTCAGCGCGTCTGGCCGCGAAACCAGGTGGCCCGGGTTCGATTCCCGGTCGGGGCAAGTTACCTGGTTGAGGTTTTTTCCGGGGTTTTCCCTCAACCCAATATGAGCAAATGCTGGGTAACTTTCGGTGCTGGACCCCGGACTCATTTCACCGGCATTATCACCTTCATCTCATTCAGACGCTAAATAACCTAAGCTGTTGATAAAGCGTCGTAAAATAATCTACTAAAATAAAAAAAAATCACTACAAATCCAGCATTCTCCAATCTTTCTCAATCTTTTCCACCTTCCTCTTAGAGTCTACGCATACGATCCACACATCTCAATGTTGTCTATAATCTGATATCTTCTTCTTCCCCGAACTTTTCTTCCGCCCACCATTGCTCCTAGTTTTTGTTAGGAAAATTCATTTTGTATCTAATTCTTCTTAAAACCCAAAATTTCAAAGGCATAAATTGTTATAATTAATGATTTTGAAACGAGAAACCTATAGTAAAAAATATAACGCTGCAGAAGATTCACAACTCATCAGTTACGCGTTGGACATGGAATGATATTATGAACTTGTAACCTACCACGTCAGATAAAATGTAAAAACAAAACATTATGAGTTGTTTTTTTTTGTCAGAATATTGATTTTTGTGTTAACTAAAATATGCAATGTTTGTTATTTGTTGCCATAGTACCAGTGAATTAGGTTACGTGTTTAAAAGAAAAAATTTGAATCACGAATAGATAACTTTGGGAAATCACAAGTGACACACGTCTAACTGTTGCGTTGCCTTCAGCGAAGTAAGTATCCCCTCATTGGGTCATTCCATGTAAGCTTTGACATAACCATTAAAATACTAATGTTGTGTGGATTTTGACAGGTTATGATTTATTTTATGCTTATTGGTATTATAATAATACTAGTGGCTTGTGCAGCAAATGCAGCTGCAAACTAAGTTTTCGTTAGACGTTCAAATAAAAATGTTTCAGATTTATTTTCAATGAAGAATACTTGTCCTTTTGATAGTTATTTGCTTCCATAATAATGAAACACACTCCCTCTGAATGGATTTTTTTTAGGCCAAATACTTTTTCTTGAACCTATCCAACTTCAGTTTTTGAGTTTCAACGCGAAAACGCAAGTATCAATGTCAGGACGATAGCAGTAGCTATTTCAGGTCATTGTGGATTGTAGGCAAAAGTTAAAAAAATGTCAGGTTTGCTAAACTTTCGAACAATAGCATTTTCGTATTGCTGCTGCATGTAGAACTTGAAATGTAGAGCGTAAAATCATTTTATCCTACTAAGAGATCCTGCTGAAATTATCTGGAGACTACAAAATTTTCTAGGCCTCTTATTTTATCAGTAAGTAATACCTTTTGATCTTTCCTTAGGAACTGTAATTTTTGCGCTCTCTCGAGCCAATACTGAAGACAATGACACATATCAATATCTACACTACACCGCCATTAAGTATATGGAAAAAGACCCAACCCCACTGGGTTAATAATTATAAAAATATTTGATTTTTAATAACAATATTATTATCTTACCTAAGTTTTGTATATATAGCAGTCACTCAGTAAATTATAGAAATGAAGATCTAAATTAACATATTCTCTGCATTTAGTTACATAACCTCAAAACGTTTCACTTTCATGTCATCAATATAGCATCAATATTACGTACAATTAATGAAAAATAGACGCATCATGATATTAACTATAATAATATTTAATTTCTAATGGTAACAATGTCATCAAACCACCTCAAGTTTCGTAGATTTGAATATCCAATACACAACTGTACTCAGAAAATTATACACTGCAGAATCAGTTTTTAATAACAAATTGAATTGAGCTCTAAATATGTCGGCAATCCTGCAGGCCATGGCCTTCGTGTTATATCCTATTGTTTATTGTAGTGTGTGTTTTGTTCTGAAATTGAATCAAGTCGGCTGTGATTCAATAAAATTAGTTCTCAAAACTGACAACAGATGGATTTTGGAAAATAGGAAAATTATGTAGGAAAATTTACATTTCACTGAAAACTACTACTTTTCCGAAAAACTTTGAATGCCAGGCATGAAAATGAGGGGTCACTCATTAAAATCCGTTCAACCTTCTTCCCGTAATTTCCATTACCAGTTCAAATTATATATATAGATATTTATTGCAGCCAAATGGCCATTTAGATTGCATATAATTTACTTTTGTTTTTGCGTACTCGCTTATTGATTTTGTTCTTGTGGCGCATAGTTCAATATGATAGCGTTCACATTTCTTGCTGCACAGTGTACACACGCATGAGTCACTCGGGTCGTGGTATGTTCTTGTCTTGCAGATCAAGTGATGGAATCCGTGGACTGCCAGTCTTATGCCTGAGTTCGAAGTTTTCCTTCGTCCATTCTCGGTCTATCATGGCTCCTGTGGCGTGGCTTCTCTTTTCCCTCTTAGTGTTGACAATAGTCGTTCCGAAGCGTTCGTCTTGGGCAGCATCATGTTTGTCCTTAGGTCTTCAGTAAGGAAGGTCTCCCTTGTGAGTAAATATACAAATCTCGAGCGTGTGTACTTGGAGACTCCCATAGCCTTCTTTAAGTAGGTTGCCTTTACTCCTTCTAGCGTTTCTAGGTTAGCCATTGTTAGATGCTCTCCAATTATTTCAATGCCGTATGTTAGTATTGGTAATATTTTGGTTTTAAACAGTGCCATTGCTGTTTCTAGGCTCAGAGACTTGATATTTTTTACGTCATGCATCGCTGTTATTGCTTGTGTAGCATTTCGCGCTGGTTTGTAATGTCGTGCCTAGATATCTGTAGTCTTACACTATATTTAGTTTCCTGTTTTGAATGGATATTTCTGCTGCTTCCGGTGTTCTTCCGCCATTTCTGAATATCACCATTTCAGTTTTTTCCTCATTTATCTCAAATTTGTGCTTAGTGTACCATTCCACCATGGCGTTCATAGCTTCCTGTAATTTCGTAAGATCTTTTGACCCCACTACTATGTCGTCCGCATATGCGTATGAACGTATTTCCTCTCTCTGCGTCATTCTTATTAGTTCTTCTGTTGCCAGGTTGAACAGTAGAGGGCTTAGTGGGTCCCCTTGCAGAATCCCCTTCGTTTGCAATATCGGTTCTGACGTCGAGCGATTGTCTGAAATTTTTATTTCATTCCATCTTAATATTGATTTTATGGATTTTGTCCAGACGTTGTCTTTTCCTAGGGTTTCTTCCAGTTTCTTCTTAAGGGAACCAGGTAGTGATTGGGGGTCAAAAATACGATTATTTATTTTGCGTTAAAAAAAAGTAAAAACTTCCCGTTTAAAACAATATAAATATTGTGGGAGGTATTTCTGCAGATAAGCCATTCAAACGGCCTCCTTAAATTTGGCGGTGTATGTAATTCATATATCTTTTTTTTTAATGGAGTTTTCCATAAGTTGAAAATTTTCAAACTTAAGTGCATTTTTTTCTGAAACTACTGAATCAGTTTATATGAAATTTTTACAGTGTTTTCTGCAGCCTGTGTTATACATAGTAGACCTACGGATTTAAGAATATCACACACATAACACGAGAAAAAAAATATATATGCATTAAAAAATTGCAAAAAATGTTAAGCAAAGTTCAATATTTTTTCTGTTTCACTAGAAGTGAAATATTTAACTAAATTTTGCTTTAGAATTTACAATATACATTACTTGATAACTTAAAAATATACAAGATATATGAGTGAAAAATGTAACAAGTAATGTGCACCTGAAGAATTAGGTACACTTATCAAAGTGGGAAAACAAGTTATCAGTTAGGGCCTTTCTTTTACACTTGGATTTGAAACTAATTAGTTGTCTTATATACCAATGAATTCAGAATGATTGATTGTATAAGCCTGGAAATTTTTATTCCACTCTGAATACTAAAAGCCTAGAAATATTGAACTAAACGTTTGTACTGAAATTTTTTAATAGCACAGGCATCACTACCCACTCCCCTTAACGAGTTCCCTGTCAATGTAGTCGAACGCTTTTGTGAAGTCTATGAACATCACATAGAACTTCTCCCTTTCGTCTAAGGCATCCCATATGTTCTTTAGTAGTGCTTCTATTGCTGTTAATGATTTCCCTTTTCTGAAGCCTAGTTGGTTTTCGGGTAGCTATTCTTCTATTATTTCAGTTATGTTGTTTGTTATTATTCTTGTAAATATTTTGAAGGGGGTGTTTTCTAGCGCCATTCCTCTGTATTTACCTGGGTCATTGTGGTCTCCTGACCCTTTGAACATTACTTTTATTGTCGATTGTCTCCATTGCTCAGGTAGACATTTGTTGTAAAGTTTTGTCCATACTGGTGTCATTATTTGGGCTGTGTCTTTGATGTACTGTCGGTGCCTGCGGCTTTTTTATTTTTGGTGTTAATTTTTTTTTTACCTTGGGGATTTAGTGAAGTGAATTTTTAATGGCAGGCAGAGCAACCAGCGAATAGGGATTATAAAGAATGGACACTGAGCGAATTTTCCTGTGTTTTGTTTCTCTGTGAGCCAGCGTATAGTTCCACTTTCAAGCGCTAGAGGTTAGTGTAATCGAGCATACGCTAAGATAATAATTGAGAATAGAGTTGAGACACAGGATCCAAACATCGCCTACCTTATTGCATAATCCAGTAACGCTTTGTTTCAAATAAATTCAAGTTAACACCTTTTCCTTATTTCTCAGTGACAAACTAGTTGTAATAATAATATTTTATATTTCAGATATCATAAATTATATTATAAAATAATATAATACATTATAAAATTAAGTATCGAATTCGTTTAATATTTGTATATAATATAATATAGGTATATGGTTTTACTTCTCGTAAGAGTTTTGTTTTTCCATTTTCAGCGCTATCAAATCATTACATATTTTAATTGTTGTTGGGGTCAACGTCTCAACTCTCATTATAAAGGAACTCTAGAGTCTAGACATTACAGTTAATGACGGATTTATTATTTTATGGATCCAATTTATTTTATTTGAGTACATAATGTACCTAGATGTATTAATTGTATATGTTATATTTCTGCTGTGTCGACTGCTAGCTGGTATGATGTCAGCGCCAACTCTAGGGAGAAAGCAGAATCTCACGCTTTAGCTGGCTTGAAGGTCATTGAAATCAGTCCGGCTACATCAAAGGTACCGACGCGAAGTGTCCATTCTTTATAATCCATATTCGCTGGAGTAACTATCTCATGCCCCCATGTTTTAGATTGCTACCAGTGCACTTCATTAGAACCAGGTACCCAGCATTGGTGTTAAATATTGCATTTTGGACCTCCTATATATTTTTAATGGCGTCCATGCTTCCGTGTCTTGCTGGGTTTCCTTGGGATTATGATCTGGTTTATTTGTTATCATTTTCTTGTTTAGTACTGTATGTTACAGAAGTGTGTCTCCCATTGTTCCATGGATATGTATTGGGTTGGGGTTTGTTTCCTTGATCTCAGTGTGATGTATGGGTCTGCCTTTGCTTCTTCCACGATTCTTCTACCTTCAGCTTCCCAATAATGGCTTTTCTTCTCCTTGATTAGCTTCTTGTATTGTTTTCGTTTTTGAGAGTATGTTCTGAGGATTGTCACGCCTGCGCTTCTTTTTAGGTGCTGTAATGTTTCCAATAGGTCCTTCCGTAACATATAACACTCCTTATCGAACCATCTTTCAGCCCTTCTGTTTTTCTTTGGTTCCGCGTCCTGTCTTAGTATGTCTTCTATGGCTTGTGTTGCTTTTTCCAAGTCCTCGTTTTGAATGTGCATTTCTATTTCTCGTATCGTGTTTGCTTTTTCTTCCACTTGTCTAACATTGATGACGCGTGAGAGATTTTCTGTTTCTTTTCTTCGTGTCCCACTCCATTCCACTTTTATGTTCATTTCCATGGGGATGTGTTTTCTTATTGGGGCATTACTTGCATTATAAGAACCAAATATTAAACCCGTGTGTTCTGTAATATTGTAGACTTTCAAATTTCACAAATTGATGAAATTCAATGTCTTGAATAATTTCAACGGAAAAAATTGTTCCGGGTCCGAGTATCGATCCCGGGAAGTTGTTTTAGCGCACCAACGCTCTATTGACTGAGCTACCCAGGAACTACACCCGACACCTTCTCAATTTCTCTCTTTATATCCACATACCTCAAGTGGGCTGGCAAGACACCAGAAACTTAACTTTGAGTGCACACAAACTCTGTGTAACTTGAATCGTGGTTTTCTGTTAACGTACCTACAGTAATGTATATACTATACAAATCTGGATTTGGTGTGCTAAGCCAAAGTCTTGGGATCGATACCCGGCTCCGAAATAATTTTTCCCTTAAAATTATTCAAGTCTGCTTCACCTGAAAGCCAGATTTGCATAAATGTCTTGAATTTACAATTTCTGTAGTTGGCTAAACTGTGTTGTGCAGCTGACCTTTCCTTCGTTTTGAAGGCCGATTTTTTCTTGTTTAAAATTGCAGGAAATTACACGATCTTCATAGATTCTGCAATTTTATGCCAAATATATTGATAACATTTGCTTTTGCATAGTTAATGGCGTTAATGTCACACAAAACATAAATAATAGGCACAATATAAATAAATAAATAAATAAATAAATAAATAAATAAATAAATATATATATATATAATTTGAACTGGTAATGGAAATTACGGGAAAACGGCTGAACGGATTTTAATAAATGACCCCTCATTTTGAAGCTTGGAACCCAAAGTTTTTCAGAAAAACAGTAATCTTTAATGAAATGTCAATTTACCTACATCATTTTCCTATTTTCCAAAATCCATCTGTCGTCAGTTTTGAGAAATAGATAATGGCCCTTTCAGAAAAAAAAGAAAACAAAACACAAACACACTGCAATAAACAATATCACACGAAGGCTATGACCTGCAGGATTGCTGACATATTTAGAGTTCAGTTGGCTGACACAATGCCAATATGTCAATCTTGATTTGTGTAGCTTTTTCTGAACATTTCTGTAATATTGGTTATTAAAAACTTCAGGATGTACTAAAAAGAAGACTCTCTGGTGTGTAATTTTCTTAGTACAGCTGTCAGTGTATTGGATATTAAATACTACAAAACTTAAGAATGTTTGATGACATTATTACCATTAAAAATGAAATGTTATTATAGTGAATGACATGATGTATTTGTCACCAATTATACAGATTAATGCTTTATTGATATGAAAGTGAAACTTTTTGGGGTTATATACATAGGCGTAGAGCAGGGACCGTCAAGTGACTACACTCTCGTGCGTACGTACAAACCCTCAAGCTCTGACGTACGGCTGCGGGCAAGGGTAGCTGCTTCCACAGTGGCGGAGCTAAGAACTTGTATGTGAACCAAATTTGTGATAAGAATGTAAATTAATTTCAGCTTTTAATTGAAGCACGCTTTCACTGTTAATTGCACTATACTGAAAAACAGTACTCTATACAATTTTGTACAGTTAACTATATACGAAACAAATTTTTGCATGTTTGCACAATAATGAAACAAAACAAAATATACACTTTTATACAGATTAATATACTGTTTGTCTTCTTCTCATTGCTATACAATTCAATTAACAAAATAAAACAACAGTACAAACGTTGTTATTCAAATACAATTCTCTAATAATAGTACTTTTTCTTAAACATCAGAGATCCGCTGCGATTTTTGCAGTTTTCTGTTAGTAAGCAGCTATTTAATTCTCGGAGCTATTGTTTTAGTACCAGCCAATCGCAAACGTGCTTTCAATTGTTCATCACTTAGTTGTTTCTGTGACGTGACTTTGTAAACTTCATTAAACAAAACAGTGTTTCGCATACGTAGGTTGTCCCGAACATTTACAACGTTCTTGCAGCAAGATTGTACTGTTTAGGAAACCTTTCTCGTGGAAAACAAGTATAGAAATGGTTAATACTTTTTCTGTTTTGATACTTATCCTTTAGCTCGATATCGCTTTGTAAATCAAGTATTTCTAATTGTAGTTCAGCAGGAATATCCAGGACACTAACTGAAAAAGATATTGCAAATATCTTAAATTGATGTTCAAGATCTCTAATATCCTCAAATCTATGTTCGAAACTTTGCACAATTGTTGCATTATTCTTATGTATTCTTCCATGTCCAAGGCTTCTAACAGGTTTCCCATGTACATCCATAAATAAGGCAGTTTCATTTCTAAGTGCGAGAAAACGTTCCAGAATTTTTCGACTTCACCACCTTACCTCGGTATGGTAGAGTAAATCCCCATACTGTTAATACCATCAAGCAGTGCCCTGAAGTCCCTGTGATTGAGTCCTTTAGACCTTATGAAATTAATTGTTCGCATAACAACATCCATTACATTGCTAAGGTTCATGTTTTAGCACATAAATATTCCTGGTGCAAAATGCAGTGCACCGGTGCCCCCAAGCGACCTCGATAGGTCCCACCACTGATAGACTGCAGTGTACAAGTGTACTGCCCGCAGTGGAAGCCGTAAGCAGGCCTGTACGCCCTCTCACGATCTTGACTCGACTTGGCGGAGCCTGGCGTAGAGAATATCTGAAGTTACATCTTCATTTCTATAATATTTACTGAGTGACGGCTATATAGAAGTGTATACATAACTTACGTAAGATAACAATATTGTTATTAAAGTGAAATATTTTTATAGTTATTAATCAAGTGGTATGGATCTTTTCCATATATTTAATGGCGCTGTGGTGTAGATATTTAAAGCTGAAAGTTATAATTTATAAAACAGTTATGCTACCGGTTGTTCTTTATGGTTGTGAAACTTGGATTTTCACTTTGAGAGAGGAACAGAGATTACGGGTGTTCAAAAATAAAATGCTTTGGAAAATATTTGGGGCTAAGAGGGATGAAGTCATAGGGGAATGGAGAAAGTTACACCATGTAGAACTACACGCATTGTATTCTTCACCTAACATAACTAGGAACATTAAATCCAGACATTTGAGATGGCAGCGCATGTAGCAGGTATGGGTTAATCTAGAAATGGTATAGAGTGCTAGTTGGGAGACCTGAAGGGAAAAGACCTTGAGGGAGGCAGACGTAGATGGGATATGATGGTAGAGACTGAATTAATCTTGCTTGAAGATGTAATAGTAATAATATAGGTTCAATAAAAAGTATTTAGCATACAGAAAACGATTCAGAGGGGTATGTTTATTTATTATGGAAGCAAGTAACTTCTAAAATGTCTGATATTCTTCATTGGCAATTAAATTTGAAAAATTTTAATTTGAATTGTAATGAACTTAGTTTGCAGCATTTGTTGCACAAGCCACCAGTATATCATATATTTCGAATAATTAATGTTCCTTGCTGTCTTTGCCGTGAGTCTACATTTGTCATTTCAAAATTAATATTGTTCTCCAACTGTGGTGAATGACTCTCATGTTACACGCCATTTTTAAAACTTTCATAAAAGGTAAACGATCAAGGACGTAGAAAAGACCTACACCAGAAATAGACAGATAACTGACTACATTTTGCACTGGTGTGTACTTTAGAGTAGGATGGAAATAGGTCTACGCATGCGCGACCAGATGTGTTCCTGGCTACGCTGATATCGTGTGAACCGCGCTGTAGAACTTTAACTTTCGACGACCAAAAGTCGTCCCATTCCTTTTTTGGGGAGCTGTACATATTAAGCGACGCTGATATAACCTCGGCAGTTGGGAGCGTTGTTAAATAAAACATAATTTAAATTTAAATTTATTCCAACTTCCAACTGTTTCCTATATATTCACCATAAGTAGACAGTGGATGCGGGATGACTTATCGTTGAATGTAGGTGCACATTTACTATATGTTACATTTTTTCCATTCAGACAATTGGCTCAACAGGTTTTAAACGTAAACAGACGACGTCAACATGCTACTGTATCTCCGTACAGTCAGAAGGAAAAGAAAAATAACGTACTGTAGTACATACCTTGCAAGTTCAGTCCCCTTCATCATTGATGCAATTACCAGTGTTGCAGTAAACGACGATATATTCTCGTAAGTTGTCGAAGCTGAATCGTCTTCCCGATCGCTTAAACAGTTTTTGTATCGAGAGAATTTCTGAAGAAAAACTCTAAAATGGGGATCACTCAATTTCTGTAGAGGAATGTTTGAACTGAGCATCATGTTGCACGTGTCGCTAGACCCGCACAAATAAATGATGATGATGTTGGATATGGTTCCTCAGGTTTCATTACAATGCATTTCCTGTGCGATGTACCGTTGCAATGTTTCTCTATAGCCTGAGTTGTTCTGGTTTTTATTTCAATTTTACATACATTACACACGATATTGTCTTCGTTAACACATAAAATGTCACTCTCGTATTTCTTAATTGCATTTCGTGTCTATGAGTGAATTTAACGTTTTGCCATTATGAATGGATCAGCACAACACTATTAATAATAATAATAATAATAATAATAATAATTTATTTAACCTGGCAGAGTTAAGGCCATATGGCGTTCTCTAACACTCAACCAGGAGTAAAAGTGCGTTACAAAAAACACTACAAATTTACGAAGTACTCTACAATTTTACACACAAAAATTGATAAAATAAAAATAATAATAATAATAATAATAATAATAATAATAATAATAATCTAATGTAACTAGTTCGATTAATTAAAATGTGTCTCAGTGAAACATATAGCAGAGTTCGTATGGGTCAGTTTCTGTCAGATGCGTTTCCAATTCACTGCGGGCTAAAGCAAGGAGATGCACTATCACCTTTACTTTTTAACTTTGCTCTAGAGTATGCCATTAGGAAAGTCCAGGATAACAGAGAGGGTTTGGAATTGAACGGGTTACATCAGCTGCTTGTCTATGCGGATGACGTGAATATGTTAGGAGAAAATCCACAAACTATTAGGGAAAACATGGGAATTTTACTGGAAGCAAGTAAAGAGATAGGTTTGGAAGTAAATCCCGAAAAGACAAAGTATATGATTATGTCTCGTGATCAGAATATTGTACGAAATGGAAATATACAAGTTGCAAATTTATCCTTTGAAGAGGTGGAGAAGTTCAAATATCTGGGAGCAACAGTAACAAATATAAATGATACTCGGGAGGAAATTAAACATAGAATAAATATGGGAAATGCCTGTTATTATTCGGTTGAGAAACTTTTAACATCCAATCTGCTGTCGAAAAATCTGAAAGTTAGAATTTATAGAACAGCTATAAAATCGGTTGTTCTGTATGGTTGTGAAACTTGGACTCTCACTTTGAGAGAAGAACATAGGTTAAGGGTGTTTGAGAATAAGGTGCTTAGGAAAATATTTGGGGCTAGGAGGGATGAAATTACAGGAGAGTGGAGAAAGTTACACAACACAGAATTGCATGCATTTTTATTCTTCACCTGACATAATTAGGAACATTAAATCCAGACGTTTGAGATGGGCAGGGCATGTAGATCGTATGGGCGAATCCAGAAATGCGTATAGAGTGTTTGCTGGGAGACCGGAGGGAAAAAGACCTTTAGGGAGGCCGAGACGTAGATGGGAAGATAATATTAAAATTGATTTGAGGGAGGTGGGATATGATGGTAGAGACTGGATTGATCTTGCTCAGGATAGGGACCGAGGGCGGGCTTATGTAAGGGCGGCTATGAACTTCCGGGTTCCTTAAAAACAACCAGTAAGTAAGTAAGTAAGTAAGTAATGTAATGTAAACAAGTAAGTAAAAATCAGACATAATATACAACTTACAGAAAGAAAGGAAAAAGCATAATAAAATGAGACAAAAGAAGTATAAAAAATAACACAATTATTGATAATAATAATAGTAATAATATTATATTATATTACATTATTACTATTCAACGCGTACTAAATACTTGAGCAGGATAGCACAACTGTACACATTGCGTTGCAATGTTACTATGAACGGACCGGGGTTCCTTCGTTCTGTACGCTGCTGTACTCGCCGGGTACACAAAAGACGGACGGCGCGGCACGTGCCATATACTCTGATTCGAAAGAACTTCACTTTTCCTTAAGTTATCCCGCATACACTGTCTAGCGATGAGCTTGTTCTTAGGTGTCATAGAATGGAGAAAGGTAAATCAATGTCTGTAAATTCCAGAAAAGATGGCTGTTGCCTTGACTTGGATGCTTTCTGCATTCCTACTGCTGAAAACAGCATATTCAGTGAAGGAGAATTTTCTTCTGACTGAGGACCAGTACCAGATGGTGTTGTGTGTCAGGAGCATTGCAGTGCAACATTTCCCGCCTGGAAGAATAGCCATCTTTGTACCGGATGTCAGTAAAGTACTTTCAACACGTAAACTGACACCAGTGCCAACTGACGACTGCGATGTGGGAATGATAGACTTCATGATAAAGAAATTTAATGAAGAAGGACTCTGGAATTTGAAAGTGTTTATATCATCTGAAGGTTCGCTGAGTTACATATTTCAGGACATACTAATGTACAGGGACGAAATTCCTGAATATCATATTGTTTACATCCGGTCGAATGGGGAAGACACGGATTTGTTGGAAACTGTAACAAATCAATTCATGGGAATGATGGCTTGGTCTGCTATAAATCAGAGAGGCAAATTTGTTTTAATCATTCCTGAATACATAACTGAATCTCCTCTACAAGAATTATTGCTGTCTATATTTCAAACACTATTTCAGTATTTCAATATAGTTGATATTCTCATAGTAATACCATCAAAATTATTCACCGAAGACTACAGGGAAAATAACAAACGTGGACCTATATTAAACATTTACACATGGTATCCATTCCAAAATAAAGATTCGCCCTCTGTTGATGGCATTTTCCGTCTTGATCAATGGTTCAACAATCAAGAATTTCTTCACAAATCTGATTTGTTTCCTAGAAAACTACCGAGTTCATTTAGTGGACGGAAATTTACAGTTTATCCTGTCATTTCCAAACCTAATTCGTGGTTGATTGGCAACTATACCGATCATGATGGTGAAATAAATTACAACATCACAGGACCAGATTATGAAGTATTAAAAATTGTCTGTGATAAATTAGACCTTCATATATCTTATCTGCCCCCAGACCCTGAAGCTGGTTTGGAGACACAGGGTGCTGCTGCCTGTTTTTCCATTATGAGTGGGGAATCAGAGGGAGTCATTGGCGGCATGGTGTTGGCCGGATTTTCCCTATGCTCTGTGGACTACACGATTCCCATATCGTTTCCTGCGGAAAGGTTGTTCGTCCCATGCCCCATTGCTTCTGACAGACTTCAAAAAATTGCTAACATATTTGACGCATTCTCTTGGTCTGCCATGGCTGTGGCATTTTTGCTGCTCGCTGTCATCATGTTCTTGTTCGCCAACAACAGGAAAACAACAATTCCACGAGAATCAGATGCCTATATGACCTTCAGCAGCTGTTTGTACAACGTGTGGGCTATTCACCTGGGTGTGTCCGTAACAGACATGCCTCGTTTGACAATACTTCGCACACTGTTCATATTATTCGTGTGGTATTCCTACGCGATGGGGAACTTGTTCCAGATGTATTTCACTAGTTATCTAGTTGATCCGGGTCTAGAGAAGGCAGTGACAAATACTGAAGAATTCCTTAATTCTAAACTCAATTTCGGATTAGATAAAGCAACGTCACACTATTTCGCAAAACTTACAGCAGATATCACAGTTGAAAATTTCTATTTTGAATATTGTTTAACAACAGAAGAATGCGTAATGAAAGTTGTCAACGCCAATAACTTCTCGACTGTAACCATGGATTTCTGGGCGTATTACTATGCGATGGTGAACTATCCGAGAAGAAAAATTAAACTTTGCTATCTAAACGATAGATATTATATAAGTTATATTGTAATTCTACTAGCAAAAGGAAGTCCTTATTTGGATCAATTTAACCGTATAATACAGTTACTTCTACAGTCTGGAATATCGGAGCATTTCTTCAATATGATGTTAGAGTCATTCAGATACAAGCGTGGATCATATTCGGATCTGAGTGAGGATGATCCTGAGGACTATTTCGTATTCAAAATCTCACATATGGGATTCGCTTTTTTCACTCTCCTTTGTGGCTGTTCCATCAGCTGTATAGTTTACATATTTGAATTGTTATGGTATAAATTCTCCCTTGTCCTTTCGAATAGAGTACACAATAAATTCAAACCGTAACTGGTGACATTAAATTGACAATGTCTGCAAGATATTTTAACGTCATTATGTTACAAGAGATGTAAGTAGACATAATGTTCGATACTATGATCATATCTCACCTTCTTTCGAGAAGTTATCATGGCTTAGGTTACATGAAAGGAGAAATCTGCACTCACTTTCTCTCCTATATCGAATTATGCACACTTCATCCCCCTATTATTTATTCGCTCGTTTTCATACTCTCTCTCGCTATCATAATATTAATACTCGATCACAACGCGATAACACGCTAGAAATTCCACTTCACACATCATCTCTGTATTCCTCATCTTTCACTGTTGCTACCTCTCGTCACTGGAACTCTCTGCCGCCTGAAGTCAAGGGCTGCCGAACATTGAAATCTTACAAATCCAAGTTAGAAAATTATCTTATGACGAGTTGCCAAACTAACTTACTATTATGACAAGTGTTGTATTGCATGTTTCCACGTATTCACATTTTTTTATGTTCTAGTGATATTTAACTTATTTTATATTTTTGTTTTCATATTTTCCGATAATGGTATATCTTTAATGTGATGAGTTGAGCTATATATAAACATAATTTTCCTTACTGTGTGTACTTAAAAATATTGTATTCATTGTATGCTTTGTACTGCACGATTGTATTACTACTATTAGTATTATTATTATTATTAATATTATTATCATTATTATTATTATTATTATTATTATTATTATTATCAATAATTGTCTTATTTTTTATACTTTGTAGGCCTCATTTATTTTTGACCTGCTGTTCACATTTTATTATGCTTTTTTCTTTCTTTCTGTATGTTATATATTATGTCTGATTTCTTCTTACTTGTTGTTTACATTTTATTATTATTATCTTATTCAGTTTTGTGTGTACTTTGTAAATTTGTAGTGTTTCTATAACGCAGTTTTTACTCCTGGTTGAGTGTTGGAGAAGGCCGTATGGCCTTAACTCTGCCAGGTTAAATAAATCATTATTATTATTGTTATTATTATTATTATTATTATTATTATTATTATTATACTTATGGTCTATGCAAAATTTTTTCACGACTCTTCATTACTCGTTAACTTATTTCTCCAATGAAGATTTTAATAGTAAAAGGAACATATTCTGCTGACCGCTGAAAAAAGACCTAAGGAAGAGACTAGTAAAGTGCTTTGTATGGAGTGTGGCATTATATGGAGCAGAAACATGGACATTACGACGAAGTGAAGAGAAGCGAATAGAAGCGTTTGAAATGTTGATAATTATGTAAAAGAATGGAACGTTTGAAGTGGAAAGACAGAATAAGAAATGAACCTGTGTTGAAAAGAGTGGGTGAAGAATGTCGTCAAGAATAGAAGGTTGGCTGAGAAGGAACTGCCTACCAAAGCCTTGTTTTTCTTTTTTTTTTTTTTTTTAACCGACGCATGCGAGTTACGAGATGCGAGGCCCGCCTCGCACAAATCCGAACTAAATGAAAGTTACTGAGTGTTTTCTAAATCTGCGAGGTTAGTGAGTGTTTTCTATATCTGCGAGGTGCGAGGTCTGGGCACCATGTAGCCATAGAAACTATTCTCTCTCTTTGGTGTAGTCTGGATTTGTTCGAGGAAGGCTTCGCATCCCGTCGCTCCCATGCGTCGGTTCAAAAAAAAAAAAAAAAAAACAAGGCTTAAAGAATACACTGGTGGCCATAATTCTGGAAACTTTTTGTTTCTGTACTGAATTATTATAACATTTGTATTAATTCACAGATTTATACAATAGAAAATGTTATTCGTGACTGACCCGTTACCGATGGGGTTATAATAAAGGTATTATATTAAATCCTGACTATTTTAACAATAAATTATCATTACTAAGTGGGAAATTATGTTCTTGTCGTTTAAGATCTAAATATTAATTTCAGATTTCATTATAATTTCCCATTATTTACTGTTATAAAAACTAGTCCATTGTTGAGTTTATGATTATTGTTGATCAGTAGAAGTATTGTTGAGCACTGGTAGCATAAAATATGGACATTATTAATTTGTTTCTATCATTAGTCTCACTTAAGATTTCGTTAGGTGAACACCTGATTGCTTTACAACAAACTTTATTGATCATTTTATCACAATGGCTCCACGAAAGGACTGAACACCTTCTAGGGCAGCCATACTTCGAGAAGAAGGCTACACAATCAAGGAAATTGCAAGAAAACTTGGTAATGGTGCTACATTGCCTGGCGTCCAGAAGATATGTGAGAGGTACAAATCCATAGAATCTTGTAAAACAACACTTAGGACTAGTAGAAAACCTAAAGTAAGTCCAAGAGAAGTGAAGCAGATTTGTCGATTAGCATTGAAAGATCGAAGGGAAACTTATAATGAAAATCTGAAATTAATATTTAGATCTTAAACGACAAGAACATAATTTCCTACATAGTAATGATTATTTATTGTTAAAATATTCAGGATTTAATATAATACCTTTGTTATAACCCCATAATTAACGAATCAGTCAAGAGAAACATTTTCAATTGTATAAATCTGTGAATCAATGCAGATGTTATAATAATTCAGTACAAAAACAAAAAAGTTTCCAGAATTATGGCCACCAGTGTACACTGGAAGGAATGGTGTACGGGAGAAGAGTTCAGGGAGGAAGACGATATTAGATGATAGACGACATTAAGATATCGACCGTCTAGTTCAAAAGTGCGACAACTAAAAAAAAAAAAAAAAAAAAAAAAAAAAAACAAGTTTTGAGATACCTTGAGTTGAAAGGTTCAAATAAATCACCTAGAAAGGAACAGAGTTCTGGTTCATAACCACGGCAATTAGAAATGAGTCAGTATTCAGGACGAGCATATCATCTTCCAGTTCATTATTCATACATTTCGAAATGTACTAATAGTGAATTAATAAATTCAATAGTTATAATTACTTCTAAAGCAGTTTATTTCGTTTTTTTTTCTTTTTGGTTGTAAATATGACTTATCTCAATATTGAATCGGAAAGAGCTCCGAAAGGGGCTTTCAGTAGTATAAATAACTAAAAAATGACAATTTTAGTTGTCGCACTTTTGAATTGGACGATCGATATATGGATCATATGAGGACACAAAGAGGAAGGCAGAAATTAGGAAAGATTGGAGAGTGATGGGTTTCAAGTGAAAGACCTGTCCTTGGGGAGAACACCGAATGAATGAATGAATGAATGAATGAATGAATGAATGAATGAATGGAGTGAATACGTGAAATTCAGTAATTTTAGCAACAAAGTACAGGATCCGACAGAATGATCTCTGCGATTAGAAACATAAATAACAAGAACAACATAGTTCTTATTCAAAATTTTATTGTATCATCTTACAGAAGAATGTTTTCCATTTTGACATCACTTTGTTTTAAAGATAATATCTTCCAAATGCTTGCCTTCACGAATATACACTCCTCGAACACTGACTGTGCGTTCTTCTTCCTAAAAAATGTATGCGTCTATTATTCCAAATTGTACAACAGCATACCAAACAGTAACACATTCGTTGTGGAGAGGTCGCTGATGCATTTCTCGAGGGTTTTCTTGGGACCAATATGGAATGCTTTGTTTGCTGGGGCAGCCAGAAAAATGAAAATGAATATGGTCTGCAAGCATCTTGACGGTTGAGCCAGTCACGTTGTCGAAGTAGGGATGAAACTTGAGGTCTAGGTGTAAAATTTGCCTGACACTCCGTTCAGATATTCCCAATACCAGAGCATGTTTGATGGCTGAACGTCGTGGAGATATGTTAACAGCATGTCTCACTGCTGCAATATTCTAGGAAGCCAAACGTTGCCGACATCTACTGGCCGAATTCAGTCTGAAAGCTGAACCTTTTGTCTGACATTTCTCGCCCATATTTGTAAGGTTTTCTTATCAGGAATTCTTTTGTGTCGACTTACTCTAAAATGGACACGAAATTGCCACAGTCACCGTTACTTAAAAATGCTCAACAACAAAATGCACGATGTTCATTTGTCCACGCCATGATGGTAACTGAAATGGTGTGGAATGTGCTGCTCAAAGACATATAGGCCACTCAAACGCAACTATGAATGAATCTGTATGGTGGCCAATTCAAACCAGTGAGATCATTCTGCCGGACCCTATATTTATACAAGGACATAATTTTATTTTTACTTCAATTTTTATTGTTCCTGAGATTTGAATGTACTTCACTCCCACCCCTTCTACTAATGAAGTTCAACCGTCCTCCACACTAATCCAAGACCGCATATACAGTCATAGTAGCCTTACGGTCATAGTAAACAGTACGTTCCAAAAATATGTTCTTGTTTTCCAGTGACGAAAGAGCTTTCAATATTGCATCATTTTCCATTTGCCTACGTCGCATCCCGGTTTCCCCCACCTGCTCTATTCGCCTCTCTGTAAAGGCTAGTGGCTGGGCTGTCTTAGCTCTTTTCTGGGAACATTAATTTCTGTTAGGAATTGGACGTCTACGTAATATTATACCCATACAATTGTTTAAAATAACTAAAATAAAAGGGCCTCGTTAAGTAATTAACTGTCACGTGATTTCCTTCCTTTCCACGACGCTGCGACGTAACCACTTGGACGGACAGTAGATAGAATGTCTGAGTAATTTTATCTTTTCGGATCGGGCAGAAGTGAAGATTGAATTTACAGTACGTAAGGTACTCTTTTATAGAGTAGGTACAGAATTATTTCAACATGAGTTACTAGTACGAAGGACGAAACTGGTAATTGGAATTACGTACAATAATCTATAGTGCGTTAATATGCACATTAAAACTGAAGCCTGTATCGAAATTAACGGCCACCGTTTCAAAAAATGTGTTTAAATATCCATATTATGATTATTTTTCAATTTAACTTCATTCTCTGTAGTGTACGCTAGTGTGTTATGGACAGTATAATATACACTGCATAATGAATAAGTCCGCATGGAAAGCTCAGTTCTTAAGTACAAACACTCATTGTCAATACTGTATTATATTTTGATTAAACAAAAACCTAATGCAAATTATCAAACTAAAAATCGCGATATTTCCTAGTTTACGTAAATGGATGAACTACTTTTCTTCCTTCCTATAGCTAGTAAAGTAATTTGTTTGTATATTACGACAGTATCATCGAACTCCAGTCGTGGAAGGAGGTAGCAAACGGTGTTTCCGGTTCTTAATCGTTGATCCAAAGGTATAGCCAGATTAATATTAGAAATATTAGTAAAAATAAAATGATGTCCCTGTAGAATATAAATATACTAAATTATGCTGTGTATATACAGAGTGTCCAATTTATCTTACTCACCCAAAATGCATTTTATATTATGTACCAAATGAAAAATTGTTTCAAACAAAAGTTGTTGAAGTCTAAAGGGCAATTAATACTACGAGAATATCTTTATTATAACCTTGTTCATAAAATATAGAGTGTATGAGTAATGAGTCCATTTCTTTAAAAGGCGCCATGCACATTTTATTCCATGAATTGTTTAACTTCGTCAAGTCCTGTTCAAAAACACGTCGCAATGTGTCATTTTAGCACTAAAACACTGAGTGGTGCAAAATATATTGAACTCGTAGTGTACGTGCAATTTGCAATGTCTAAAATGTTTTTCTTGGTCAATTTCGTAAATATTTTATGATGTTCATACCTCATCATTAAATTATCTTTCATCTCGTTTCCCTTAAATAATAATAATAATAATAATAATAATAATAATAATAATAATAATAATAATAATAATATTAAACTGCCCCTCATTGAGGGTAGCCCTTACGGACTCAGTATAACCTCAAAAAAAAATATTATACATATGTAAACACAGATATTAAATTTTAAAGAAGGAAAACAAAGAAAAGGGCGTGAAAAATTACAATTGCTACTAATGTTGCACCATGTGATTAATTAGGATTTGGCAGAATTTTTTAACACAATTATCACAATGTCATCCCTCAGAGATGTTGGCAGAGCAAACTGCCGTCGAAATTCTTCGAAAAAAGCTGGTATAGTCCCTCGAGCACCTATGAGCAAGCCGAATACCTCAACGTGAATTAAGGCATATTTCAGCTTGAAATAGTTGACTGTAGGCTCATAGATCGACTTCTTCTCAAGGTGGACCTCAGCTGAATGATGACATTCTACTTCAAAACGTATCGTGGGGTCCACAATGATGCCCTGTTTAGTGTACGCTAAAATATCTACTCTTCTCGTTGACCCATTTTCAGCTAGACAGGAGATTTCTTCTTCTACTATCCAGCCCTTATTTCTTAATGCGGCAGCAATTTTGGATCTTACAAGATGATGTTTAGAGTTCCTCAAGAGCAATCCCTGTTCACAGAATCCCAAGACGTGTGCTAAAGTTTCAATCTCCGGGCAGCCATGTCTGCACCGGGTACCGTCGAGAGATCTGCCGGGAACGGAACGAACAGCTGCTAAATTTGCTGTCATTTTCAGGCTAGATATCCATTCACTAGTCGAAAGTCCTTTCTTGTTTGCAATCCAACTGTTGGCGGCTGTTACTTCGCTATACATCTCAACAACTTTTCCCCGTCCTGAAAGGGTCTTCCATGATTCATATTCACTGTAATCACGATATAAATACCAGATAACTTATCTGTGGAACGATAAGTATATCCCTTCATAGAACATCCTGTTACTCTTCATCTTTTACAGTACCCAATTCATGTCAATGGAATTGCTTATCACGAAGTATAAGGCGCTGCAAGACTATAAACAAATTTAATAGATTAAAGGACAGCTTTCTTAGCAATACAATCTAATTATCATGGCGTTTAACAGTCATTGATTACATGCTAATTACTTTTCTTAGAAAATCCATTTTGATAATGTTAAACGTTCATAACTATAATTATGTAATATTCTATCTATATTAGATTAAATGTGATACCAGGTTTATATTTCATTTTTTAATTCTTAGTTCATTGTATTTTACTCCCTAATTCAATCATAACTCATGTATACAGGAAATTGTTAACAATCTCAATATTTTATGTAATGTTTGTAACTTGTACACTTTTTGATAGTTATGGCCTTAAATTTGCTGCTAAAATTAATAATAATATTAATAATGACAATATTTTTTTTAAAAATATAATTGATCTAATACTTGATATTTATTTTTAATATACAAATTTTTCTTATTATTTAAATAATTCCTTCGGTTTACATTGTTGTAATTCTTCGACTCTTAGAATTATATGTAACTAATTTTTTTCATTTTGCTATTATTATTATTATTATTATTATTATTATTATTATTATTATTATTATTAGCATGTATATTTTCGTGTGTGTTATACTAGTTGACAGGAAGAGAAGGTCTTATGGCCTGACCTCTGCCGTAAATAAATAAATAAATAAATAAATACCTAAACAAATAAATAACTGAGAAGCATAGTTTCAAATCGCATTATGTCGAAGAAACAATATTTTTAAAGGCATGACAAGAAATGGGATTATTTTTAAACATTGCTTCATGGTTGACAAATACGAAGGTTTGAAAGATCAGATTTAACAGCATGGAGGATAAAGTAAGAAAAAGTTTCAAATTCAAATTCGTCCAGTGGTGGAATTAATACGTTTTGAAACCATGCTCCTGAATTACTTATATTATTATTATTATTATTATTATTACTATTATTATTATTACTATTATTAGACTTATTATTGTATCTGTCATTGCTAGTGTATAAAGTCATGCTTTTTTTCTTTAAATAAATAATTCTACTGAATATAATGTTGTTGCTTTCTTGTGCATTAAATTATGTAATATATCCCGAACATTTTGATTTATTGGCCAGTCAGCATAGAGCATTCCAGTAATGGTCGCAAAATTTCGTGTCCAGTTTTTTCTTGTGTGTGTGTGTGTGTGTGTGTGTGTGTGTGTGTGTGTATATATATATATATATATATATATATATTTTTTTTTTTTTTGATAATCCAGACTTCACAGCTTTATCAAAAGAACTATTTTAAGTGAAAATTAGAAAATTGTTTAAATGTAATAACTTTGTGCTGATTTGCTTTTCGAAATGTTTTTTTATTATTCCCTATAGCTCATTGCATTTATTAATTTTAGTGTCAGTATCACTTCCGCCCTCAGATTTTAAATGGCCAAAGTAATAGAATGAAATCTGATACCTGTTCTATGATCACTCCTTCAATTTCGAAGTGATCTGACTAAATTGTTTCCTAAAAATCCCACATCTTATCTCACGATGAGGGAATTTCCATATCACAATTTTAGCAACTTTATTTAAATGAAATGCTGCTAATTTTAAATAATTTTCTAATTGCAATCAAAACTTGGTGATTAGCATACAAAAAACGATTGCACTAGAGGCCGAATTTGTATGCAAAATGTATATTGAATGCAAAAAAAAAATAACGTAAGGAAACATGGTTTTCTTCGATTATAATGGCAATAATAATCAATATGGGAAATGCCTGTTATTATTCGGTTGAGAACCTTTTATCATCCACTCTGCTGTCAAAAAATATGAAAGTTAGAATTTATAAAACAGTTATATTACCGGTTATTCTATATGATTGTGAAACTTGAACTCTCACTTCGAGAGAGGAACATAGGTTAGGGGTGTTTGAGAATAAGGTTCTCAGGAAAATATTTGAGGCTAAGAGGGATGAAGTTACAGGAGAATGCAGAAAGTTACACCACACAGAACTGCACGCATTGTATTCTTCACCTGACATAATTAGGAACATTAAATCCAGACGTTTGAGATGGGCAGGGCATGTAGCACGCATGGGCGAATTCAGAAATGCATATAGAGTGTTAGTTGGGAGGCCGGAGGGAAAAAGACCTTTGGGGAGGCCGAGACGTAGATGGGAAGATAATATTAAAATGGATTTGAGGGAGGTGGGATATGATGATAGAGACTGGAATAATCTTGCTCAGGATAGGGACCAATGGCGGGCTTGTGTGAGGGCGGCAATGAACCTCCGGGTTCTTTAAAACCTAATAAGTAAGTAAGTATTATCATCAACATCATCATCATCACTGAATGGGATCAAATACTTAGAATTCATCATGAGGAGAAGCTGGCAAGGTATTCGTAGAATCCCTATAATAGCGTGTAACCCTTAGGTGGTTGGTGGATGTCTGATCTTAAATAATCGTAGATCACCGCGTGATGAGAATCATCTTAGCATAACCGTAAACATACAACTTGTGGTAGGTAGGCGTTTCTATGGAAACTGATCAGCTCATATGCTTAATGCTTTTTTCTTCATGTGGAATCCTCTTTTATACGAAAGGCACACCCGAGTTTCTACTCAGCAATACAGGAATTATATAAGGAGTAGGGGGATACCGAGACGATGCTGCGAGAATTTAGAATGGACCAGACCGTACGATGTCTGCCTAAAAACAGTGGATTCAGCTTCAGAACAGAACAGAACATAATTGACAACATTGGAGCATCGATTTTAACTTTAAAAATTTGCTCTGTAATTGATATAAGCTTATGAAGTTACGAACAATAAATAAAATGTAATAGTTCGGAAATATCAACTTTCGGAAATATGTTTAGTAAGCGTTCGGAAAAAAATAAATTTCGGAAATTTGGCGCAGCCGGAAATAAGATTTTCGGAAATGAGAACAGTCGAAAATAGCATCATTCGAAAATGAAAGTCTTTGCAACACAGGTTTCGGAAATATTACCAGGAATCTTATTATTTATTTAAAATACCGACACAGCTGGAGACAAAATGTCTGTGTCATTCATGTGTCACATTCAGCGGTATTCCTATCACGCCACGCGCTATCTAGTCTGATCTTTAGTTGTTTCACGTCTAGATATATAAACAATTTGCTTTCCAGCCCTGTCATGCTATTCACACACCAGATGAAAATAATGAAATACAAGGTAACTGTAGTCTCATTAATAAACTGTTCATGGAAGGAATATGAATATTTATGGGGAGTCTATGCATCGAATTTTGACAAAAAAAATGGAAATGTGGTTTTTATCGTTTTTCGGTACTTTAAATGTGTGAAATGATAATATGGTTTTATTTCTTCTAATTATCAGCTTTTAGCCCTATCTTCAGCAAAAATATTGTAGCAATTCTTAATGCAAAAAATGTTATCAATGAATATTTTTTGCCAACCTCTCAGTGCAATATTTAATTTATTTAGCGGATTCTATACATAAAGGTAAGTTACATATCCATACTCTGCCTATATTTGTGTCTTTTTTCATTTCTGACAAAAGTGCTCTCAAAATTGAGGAATTTAACATTGCATGATATGGAACATTTGACACCACTTTTTTGCACTTATTTTTGTGACATGGGGACATTTTTCTCAGAAAGTATTGTACCCAGAATGCTGAAATTAATATAAAATATCAATGTGATGATATTTTACACAGTAGGTTAAAAAAAATTATTTCTATCTCCAGCAAAAAAGAAAATTCCTAATGCAAAAAAATGTTATCAATGAAACTTTGTATTGCCAAACTCTCTGTGGTATTTTAAATTTATTTAACGGGTTGTACACATAAAGGTAAGTTAGATATACCCTATTATTTCTACATTTCTATCTTTTATAACTTTTGAGAAAAGTGCAACCAAAATTGGGGAATTTAACACTAAGATTTGGAAGTACAATTTCCCCTTAATTTTTTAAAACAATTTTTGATACAAGTTTTAAGTTTAAAATCAATATATTTACTAGTAATTTGGTGGAATTAAATGCAAATTACTATGAAAAACGTTTATGTAAAGCACACTTACGAATGACTTCAGTAAAAGCGGCCATGAAGATGATGAAAACTTTTTCACTTTGCATTTTACAGATTTCGTAGTAGATTTATTTAGCAAATAACACTCCTGATACAAGTTTCTTTTTCACGTAGGCCTACCAATCGAAAGATGATTTTTTTAACTATCACGAATCAATTGATCAGTTTCACGGCGAGTCACTTTTTACATAATCATTGTTACCAACCGTCATAATTTGTCATTACATTTAAAAAGGAAATGTACAAATTATCTTTTCGAACTTTTTACTAGCAGAAAAATCGACTCTGAAAATTTTTAAAATGTACGCTGTTAATATTTCTATATTATCTACAGTATTTATTTATTTAATGCTAATTAATTATAAATGAATGGAAGTTAATGTAATAAAATATAAACTATCCCACTCCTGAATAAGTAAGATTCGTTCTCAGGAGGGGATTCCAATACAAAGAAAATAAAATTGAGAGTGAATAAATTGCAGATTAAAACGTGTTAAATATGTTTAAACTCAAACTATAAATCCAATGCAAGTTTTTTATTTTTAACATTATTAATTTGGAGAAGATTAGAAGTTAAAACAATAATATAATGAAATTTGTTTAATAATCTAGGACACTGACTCATGCTATGACAAAAAGCAGCATTGGCTTTACATTTAGGTTCAAATAAACGCAGAAATTTCATATTTCTATTTCTACAGTTATGTATGTAGCTTAGATTTAAAAGTCATTAAGATTAGGGGAGAGTCGGGTAGTATCAGACATCGGGTAATATCGGGCAGTGAGTTTCTTTCATCTACCACACGATGATAGTACCTGATTGACATGGTTACGTTTCTGTGATGTCGCATACAGAAACGTAACCATGTTCATTCAGGTACTACCATGTGGTGGTAGATGAAAGAAACGCACTGTCCGATACTATCCGATGTCCGATACTACCCGACTCTCCCCTACTGTGAAAATATTTTAATAAAGTAAAATAATAAATTTGTTTGATGTTGAAAAATTAGAAATGTTTAAACAGAAATTCAGCTGAGTAATATTTCTGTCTTTTTAAACAAATCTTTAACACTTTTTCTGTATAAAATTAACGAATAAAGGTTGGATTTATAAGCTCCACGCCATCCTATAATATCATACATAAATATAAACTGAAATAATGCTAAATAAATTGTAGGTAAACAATTAGTTGACAAAAGATTTCTTTCAACAACAAAGTAAAGTACTTAAATTTTTACAAATATAATGAATATGATTATTGCATTTTAAATGATTATCATAATTATACCTAATCTAAATATGATTACTTGCTTTTCCAACAACACTCCATTGTAATTCAGTGGTTTTCAACCTGTGGTACGCGTACTACCAGGGCTACTCGGGTTTGTCTCAAGAGGCACGCATTCCACTGACGCAGTAATTGCGGATGTAAAAATGCTAACATATTTTATTATATTTGTTGATAATTACTGACATTTACATATTTTAATTGTTTTTTTGTTATTTCTCATACAGTTACAACGCAATTTGGGGGAGTCAAGGTAAAAAAAAACTGTATTTGATGATACGATAAAAAAAAGATTGTATACCATTGCTCTAGAGTACAAGGACTGGCTTTTCCGGGAGTGAGCTAATTAATCAATTCATTCATTCATTCATTCATTCATTCATACATACATACATGCATTTTGTTCTGCCCAACCTGTTCCTAATAACGCCAGTTTACAAAGTTTTCCTGTTTGAGTTCTAATTCTTGTTCGGTATATAATATATCCATTTTCATTGTGCTATTTTGTAAAGATAAGATTACAGTTTCTATTTCATAATTTCCGTGTTTGTACATAACTTATTTCCAGAGCAAAAGTGACTGAAGTGTTAAGGTGGCGTTATTTGGTACGTGTACCTTAATATAAACAACCCACTCCTGAATGAGTAAGATTCGTTCTTAGGAGGGAATTCCATTACAAACAAAATAAAATTGAGATTTAAAAATTATAGATCAACAAGTGTTAAATATCTTTAAAAACAATCTATAAATCCAATACAATTTTTATTGTTTTTTTTATTAATTTGGAAAGGATCAGAGGTTAAAATATTATTAGAATAAAATTAGTTTAATAATCTAGGACCTTGACTCATGCTATGATATAAAGCAGAATTGGTTTTACATTTAGGTTCACATAAACGAAGTAAAGTGATATTTATCGTTCTATATTTATGCATAAAACTTAAATTTCATGATTATTAACATTTTTGTGAAAATATTTTAATAAAATAAAATAATATATTTGTTTAATTTTGAAACCTTAGAAATGTTTAAACAGCAGTGAGTTGATTAATATTTCTGATTTTTTAAGACAAATTTTTAATACTTTTTCTGTATAAAATTAACGAATGAAGGTTGGATTTATAAGTTCCACCCCATCCTATAATATCATACATATATATATATATATATATATATATATATATATATATATATATATATATATAGATTGAAATAATCTATACTAATAATAAATCTGTAGCCGAAATTTTTCTGATAATTTTCGATTTTCCAAAAATAATTGGTCCTAACATATATAATTAACCACCCTGAAACCGAAAATAACTTTTTTGAAATTTTTGTTTGTATGTCTGTCTGTCTGTATGTTTGTTACCTTTTCACGCGATAATGGCTGAACGGATTTCGATGAAAATTGGAATATAAATTAAGTTCGTTGTAACTTACATTTTAGGCTATATGGCATTCAAAATACATTATTTAAAAGGGCTTTTATAAGGGGGCCTGAATTAAATAAATCGAAATATCTCGCTTATTATTGATTTTTGTGAAAAATGTTACATAACAAACGTTTCTTTAAAAATAATTTGCGATAAGTTTTATTCCTTGAAAAATGTTGATAGGAGATGAGATAAATGAGTTTTAAAATTAAAATAACCGCCATCTAAGGCCGTATAATGAATTAAAAAACAAATGACTTCGTCTATAAGGGGCCTCGAACAGCAACAACCGAAAGCTATGAAAGATAGCCGACAAAGAATGTTCCTGTGTTTGTATGAAGTGATATCGGAAGCTAAATTAACCGATTTGTATAATTAATTATTATTTCACCATTGGAAAGTGTAGTTTCTCTAGATGGACATAATGCTATAATGTTATTACAGTAACTTCTGATATAATATAATATAATATAATATAATATAATATAATATAATATAATATAATATAATATAATATAATATAATATAATATAATATAATATAATATAATATAATATAATATAATATAATATAATATAATATAATATAATATGTAATATTATATAATATAATTTAAGTTATTTGAAGGGTTCAGAACCATAGTGGGCCAAGCGCCATTTACTGAATACGTAGAAAACAAGGGTTAAAATTAAGTTATTACCATAATTCAATGGAAACCTATAACAAGTAAAATAAAATATACACATTAAATCTAAATGATATCAATCTTCATTAAACTATGGTTGCATGTAATAAAAATTAAGAAACATGTTAAAGGAATTGTCATTGCACCAAATGAGTGTCTCTGGACCAAAATGATCGCATTTTAATTATTTGGATGCAATTCAAATTAAGTAACATATTAAACGATTTATCCTTCAATCAAACACGAATGTTCCCTGGATCAAACGTCCTATTTTAATTATGTAATTACTTTATATTTATTTCTAACGGGTGCAGCGGAGCGTACGGGTACGGCTAGTGATAAATAAATTGCACGTAAACAGTCAGTTGACAAAAGATTTCTTAGAACAACAAAGTAATATATTGTTTTACGTAATTTGTTACAAATATATTAAATATGATTATTACATTTTAAATGTTTATCAATAATTATACCTAATCTAAATGTGGTTACTTGCTTTTCCAAGAACATTGTACTGTATTTCAGTGATATTCGATCTATGTTACCAGGGCTACCCCGGTTTGTCTCAAGAGGTACGCATTCCCCTGGTACACTAATTACGGATGTAAGAATCCGGACATACTTCATTATATTTTTGTTGATAATTATTTCCGTTTACATATTTCAATTGTTTTTTTCTTATTTCCCATATAGTTACAAGCAATTTGGGGGTGCCAATGTAAAAAAAAAAAATGTATTTTGATGGTACGCTAGCAAAAAAGATTGAATACCAATGATCTAGAGCAGGCGTCTCAAGGCCAACGCATAAAAGTTGTTACAGAGAGCAAATGTAGACAGCGTAGTCAGCTGAAGAGATAAGCTCAATACCCGAAGATAGCCGATCGCTGATTCATGTCACACGCATGAGTGAGCTAAGTTGTAATGTCGCGGGAGAAATTCCACAAAGCTGCACTTTTGAGTTGTACTGTCACAATAGACGGTTTTTTCGGAAGGAATAAAATTTCGTAAGTAGTTTGCGATAGTAATAATAATAATAATAATAATAATAATAATAATAATAATAATAATAATAATACTCATAATAATTTTATATTTTATTTATGTATTAATGAGTAAAAAGAAGACATCAGCAGCATGAAGAACCATACATGTTACGTAATTATTTAAGCACAAGGAACTGGCCACTCTACCCCATTATCTCCTGGCCTAGTTGTCTCATAAGTGGTGCCTTGTTGGTATCATTTGTGAGGTTCAGACCTGTCTTCGGACAGTTGACTAGACGACAACAATACTTCATTTGTAGTAAACGGCTTTTGGTATCTCTCTTTGGTTTAAGTTTATACTATATTTAATAAAATAAAATTCAATTAAATAATAATAATTAAATTACAATTAAACTTGTTTCTTGTTAAAGTACGTATTCTTACGATACTAATAATATTAATATATATATTACAATAATAGTTAAATTCAAATCTTAAATCTCGTCTCAAATTCAAGTCCTTCAGTATTTCATTACATTTGTTACACTGATCTTGATTCAAATTAGGTAACAATTTTAGATTAATGAAGTGGTAACAGTTACCCACTGAAACTTGCGATTCCCACTTTCCCTATGAAAGCTTTTATTTCTTCATACATATGCGGCAATAAGGACATTCTTTCCTCGGAGATGGAGACAACATCGTAGCGGTTGCAGATGTCTAGTCAAACGACGCGATCAATGACGTCATCCGGAGATACACGAACTGCTTCCGCATCTTGTTCCACTCTTACATAAAAAAATAGAAAGAGGAGGAAGTGCTCCGAGAAGGCCCTTTTGAGACGTCTAGAGTACAAGGACTGGCTTTTTCGGGAGTGAGCTAATTAATCCATTCATTCATTCATTCATTGTGTTCTACCCAAGGGCAGGTCTTTCACTGCAAATCCAGCATTCTCCAATCTTTCCCATTTTCCGCCTTCCTCTTAGTGTCCGCATATGATCCATAAATCTTAATGTTGTCTATAATCCGATACCTTCTTCTTCCCCGAACTTTTCTTCCGTCTACCATTCCTTCTATTGCATTCTTAGAGAGTTTTTTTTTTGAGGGAAATTCATTTTATATCCAAGTCTCCTTACAACCCAAAATTTCAAAGGCAAACATTTTTTGGATTAATGATTTTGAAACGAGAGAACTACAGTAAGAGAAGTATAACGCTGCAGACGATTAACAATTCATCAGTTGCGCGTTGGACATGGAATGATAAAGTGAAATTGTAACCTGCCGCACCAGATAAAATGTAAAATAGAATATTGTGTGTTGTTTCTTCTTTTGTCATAATATTGACTTTTGTGCTAACTAAAATACGCAATATATTTGTTATTTGTTGCCATAGTAACTGTGAATTAGGTTACGTGTTTAAAATAAAAATTTTGAATCACGAACAGATATTGTTAGGAAATCACAAGTAACACACGTCTAACTGTTCCGTTGTCCTCGGCAAAGTAAGTACTCCTTCATTGGGTAATTCCATGTAAGCTTTGACATAACTATTAAAATACTGAAGTTAATGTTTTGTGGATCTTGACAGGTTATGTTTAAGTTTATGGTTATTGGTAGTATAAGAACCAAATATTAAATCTGTGTGTTCTGTAATATTGTAGACCAGGGGTCGTCAGCACAGAGCACGCTGGGGCTAGAGTCTCTTACCCGCGGAAAACGCAGTGCACTACGGTGCACTCAGTAGTTGCTAGCGGGTATGCTCTCTATCTCTCCCTGTTGCACGACGGTGCATACAGGACAGCACCCCGTACCCATTGCACATTTCAGCGAGTGCTGACGATCACTGTTTCAAACAAACCGATGAAATTTAATGTCATGAACAATTTCAAGGAAAAAATTTTTCCTGGGCCGAGTATCTGGCTTTGGTGCGCTAAGCCAAAGGTCCTGGGATTCATACCCGGCACCGGAATAATTTTTCCCTTAAAATTATTCAAGTCTTCTTCACAGGGAGCTATACCTGAAAGCCAGATTTGCATGAATGTCTCGAATTTACCATTTTTGTAGTTGGCTAAACTGTGTTGTGCAACTCACCATTCTTTTGTTTTGAAGGCCGACTTTTTTCTTGTTTAATATTGCAGGAATTACATGATCTTCGTAGATTCTGCAATTTTATGCTAAATATATTGATCACATTTGCTTTTGCATAGTTAATGGCGTTAATGTCACAACCGTCACACAAAACATAAATAATAGGCCCAATATTTTTCATAGGGCAAACTAGGGTCTGTTGGACAGTCGGGCATGTTGGACACACTGTACTTTAACGTGTCTCCTCACCACTTGGTTGCACCACATTCTGCTAGAAGTAAATGACGGAAGTAGTCACGAGTGGGGGTACTTCCGTCATTGACTTCTAGCAGAATGTGGTGCCCACAAGTGGCGAGGTAACACGTTAAAGTACAAAGTGTCCAACATGCCCGACTGTCCAACAGACCCTAGTTTAAACTATATATTTAGAATAATTGATGTTCCTTGCTGTCTTTGCTGTGAGTCTACATTTGTCATTTCAAAATTAATATTGTTCTCCCACTTTGGCGAATGACTTTCGTGTTACATGGCATATTCAAAACTTTCATAAAAGGTAAACGATCAAGGACGTAGAAAAGACCTACACCAGAAATAGACAGACAAATGACAACATTTTGAAGTGGTGTGTACTTTGAACTAGGATGGAAATAGGCCTAAGCATGCGCGACCAGATGTGTTCCTGGCTACGCCGATATCGTGTGAACCGCGCTGTAGAACTTTAACTTTCGACGACCAAGAGTCGTTCTATTCCTTTTTTGGGAAACTGCTCATATTAAGCGACGCTGACATAACCTCGGATAGTTGCAAGCGTCCTTAAATAAAACATAATTTATATTTAAATTTATTCCAACTTCTAACGTTCGATGCGGGATGACTTATCGTTGAATGTAGGTGCACATTTACTATACGAGTATGTTACATTTTTTTCATTCAGTTCATTGGCTCAACATGTTTTAACGTAAACAGACGACGTCAACATGCTACTGTATCTCCGTACAGTCAGAAGGAAAAGAAAAATAGTGTACTGTAGTACATACCTTGCAAGGTTCAGTCCTGGTCATCATTGATGCAATTACCAGCGTTGCAGTAAACGACGATATATTCTCGTAAGTTGTCAAAGCTGAATCGTCACTCAATTTCTTCAGAGGAATATTTGTACTGAGCATCATGTTGCACGTGTCGTTAGACCCGCACAACTAAATGATGATGATGATGATGATGATGATGATGGTGTAGATGGTTCCTCAGATTTCATTTCAACGCATTTCCTGTGCGATGTACTGTTGCAGTGTTTCTCTATAGCCTGAGTTGTTCTGGTTTTTATTTCAATTTTACATACATTACACACGATATTGTCTTCGTTAATACATAAAATGTCACTCTCGTATTTCTTAATTGCATTTCGTATCTATGAGCGAATTTAACGTTTTGCCATTATGAATGGATCAGCACAACTCTATTAATAATAATAATAATAATAATAATAATAATAATAATAATAATAATAATAATAATAATTTATTTAACCTGGCAGAGTTAAGGTCATACGGCCTTCTCTAACACCCAACCAGGAGTAAAACTGCGTTACAAACAACACTACAAATTTACAAAGTACACTACAATTTTACACATAAAACTGAATAAGATAATAATAATAATAATAATAATAATAATAATAATAATAATAATAATTATAATAATGTAATGTAAACCAGAAGTAAGTAGAAATCAGACATAATATATAACATACAGAAAGAAAGCAAAAAAGCATAATAAAATGTGAACAGCAGGTCAAAATAAATGAGACAAACAAAGTATAAAAGAATAAGACAATTATTGATAATAATAATAATAATAATAATAATAATAATAATAATAACAACAATGATAATAGTAATAATTATATTATATTATATTACATTATATTATATTACATTATATTATATTATATTATATTATATTATATTATATTATATTATATTATATTATATTATATTATACTAGTGGCTTGTGCAGCAAATGCTGCAAACTAAGTCATAAGAACTTCAAAAGTGAAAATTAAAATTAAGGTGACATTCAACATTTAATTTTTTAAGGTGGCATGTATTTATCTAGGCTGACGAGTTTACTTCCTTGGTTTGAATTGTAAATTATTTAAAAATAGCGTGTAAGAGGGCCTTAGACTAGAAATGTTTAGTTTAAATGTAGTTCTGTTTATAAGTATGCATAAGAATGCAATTATTTGACTTATTTGAACTGTTGTATCAGTGAAGCGAGGTGAGTCAGTGAAGTTATGGTTTTACAGTGCAGTGAACAGTTCCGATCAGTGATAATTTATAGCGTCAATGAAATGTGTTACAGAGTGTCAGTGAAATGTGTGCTAAAGTGTCAGTGAAATGCGTCATAGTGCCACTACAGGGAATGAGATGAGAGTAAAGTGAAAGACTATTGAAAATTATGTAGGACCTATACATAATTATGTAGGTTGTGTTGTAAAATTAGGTGTTTTATTTTATGTTTTATTATTATTGTGTTAAATTGTATTGTGTATTCTTATTGTATTGTGTATAAAATTGTATATGTGTTGTAAATTTTATTATGTATTGTAAATTTTATTGTGTATTGCTTATCATTTTAACTGTGTATTGTTAATATTGTATATACCACTGCCACCGGGTGCTTGCCCACTTGCAGTGTAAATAAATACATACATACAAATAAAAATTATTCACTTTTATTTTCAATGAAGTATACCAGACATTCTGAAAGTTATTTGCTTCCATAATAATGAAACATACTCCCTCTGAATGTTTTTTTTTTTTTGTGCCAAACACTTTTTCTTGAACCTATCCATCCACCTTCAGATTTTGAATTTCAACGCGAAAACGCAAGTAACAATGTCAGTACGATCAGTGGGTCTTCCATGTAGGAGTAAAGCAATAGCTATTTCAGGTCATTGTGGATTGTAGGTGAAAGTTAAAAAAAAGTCAGGTTTGCTATGCTTTTGAACAATAGACATAGCATCTTAGTATAGCAGCTGCATTTAATGTAGATGGTAAAATCATTTTATCCTGCTAAGAGATCTTGCTGAAATGATCGGGAGACTACAAAATTTTGTAGGTCTCTTATTTTATCAGTAAGTAATACCTTTTGGTCTTTCCTTAGGAACTGTAATTTTTGCGCTCTCTCGAGCCAATAACGCATATAAAATATATCTACACCACACCGCCATTAAATATATGAAAAAGACCCAACCCCACTTTATTAATAAATATAAAAATTTTTAATTTTTAATAACAATATTATTATCTTACGGAAGTTTTATAGTTGTACACTATATAGCCGCAACTCAGTAAATTATACAAATGAAGATCTAATTTAAGATATTCTCTACATATACGTACATAACCCCAAAACGTTTCACTTTCGTATCATCAATATAGAATTAATATGTCCAATTAATGAAAAATAGTCACATCGTGACATTAACTTTAATAATACGCATTTCATTTGTAATGGTAAATGTCATCAAACCACCTCATGTTTTGTAGATTTTAATATCCAATACACAGCTGCACTCAGAAAATTACACACCGCAGAATCCGGCCTGTAAATTATTTCTAGTAGCCTAAGTCTTGAGGTTTTTAATAACCAATTGAATTTGAGCTCTAAATGCGTCAGTAATCCTGCAGGTCATGGCCATCGTGTAATATCCTATTGTTTATTGCAGTGTGTGTTTTGTTTTATACTGAAATGCAATTAGTTCTCAAATCTGATGAAAGATGGATTTTGGAAAATAGGAAAATTATGCAGAAAACCTAACGCTTCACTGAAAGTTTCTATTTTTTTTTAAAAACTTTGGGTTCCAAGCTTCAAAATGAGGGGCCATTTATTAAAATCTGTTCAGATGTTATCCTGTAATTTCCATTACCAGTTCAAATTATATATATACTAGTGGCTTGTGCAGCAAATGCTGCAAACTAAGTTCATTAGACGTTCAAATAAACATTTTTCAGATGTATTTTCAATGAAGAATACCAGACATTCTGAAAGTTATTTGCTTCCGTAATAATGAAAGATACTCTCGAGCCAATACTGAAGAGAACCACGCATATAAATATCTACACCACACCGCCATTAAATATAAGAAAAAGATCCAACCCCACTTCATTAATAACTATAAAAATATTTGATTTTTAATAATATTATTATCTTACGTAAGTTTCATAGCTTTCAGTAACATATACTATATATACTATATAGCCGTCACTCAGTAAAATATAGCAATCAAAATCTAATTTAGGTTATTCTCTACATCTACATATATAACCCCAAAACGTTTCACTTTCATATCATTAATATAGCATTATTATGTATAATTAATGAAAAATAGTCACATCATGGCATTAACTACAATAATATTTCATTTCTAATGGTAATAATGTCATCAAACCACCTGAAGTTTTGCAGTTTTTAATATCCAATACACAGCTGTACCCAGAAAATTACACACCACAGAATCGAACCTGTAAATTATTTTAATAAGTTAAGTTTTTAATAACCAATTTAATTTGAGCTCTAAATATGTCAGCATTCTTCCAGATCATGGCCTTCGTGTAATATTGTTTACTGTAGTGTGTGTTTTGTTTTATTCTGAAATGCAACACGGTCGACTTGATGCTCGCGAAGGTAACATCAAGTCAGCCGTGAATACAATTACCTAGTTCTCAAAACTGACGACAGATGGATTTTGGAAAATAGGAAAATTATGTTTAAAAATTGACATTTCACTGAAAACTACTATTTTCCCGAGAAACTTTGAGTTCCAAGCTTCAAAATGAGGGGTCATTTATTAAAATCCGTTCAGCCGTTTTCTCGTAATTTCCATTACCAGTTCAAATTATATATATATATATATATATATATATATATATATATATATATATATATTATTACTATTCAACGCGTACCAAATACTTGAGCAGGATAAGACAACTGCACACTTTGCGTTGCAATGTTACTATGAACGGACCGGGGTTCCTTCGTTCTGTATGCTGCTGTTCTTCACTTTTCCTTAAGTTATCCCGCATACACTGTCTAGTGATAAGTTCTTTGTGTCATAGAATGAAGAAAGATAAATGAATGTCTGTTATTTCCAGGAAACATGGCTGTTGCCGTGACTTGGATGCTTTCTGCATTCCTACTGCTGAAAACAGCACATTCAGTGAAGGAGAATTTTCTTCTGACTGAGGAACAGTACCAGATGGTGTTGTGTGTCAGGAGCATTGCAATGCAACATTTCCCACCTGGAAGAATAGCCATCTTTGTACCGGATGTCAGTAAAGTACTTTCAACACGTAAACTAACACCAGTGCCAACTGACGACTGCGATGTGGGAATGATAGACTTCATGATAAAGAAATTTAATGAAGAAGGACTCTGGAATTTGAAAGTGTTTATACCATCTGAAGGTTCGCTGAGTTACATATTTCAGGACATACTAAGGTACAGGGACGAAATTCCTGAATATCATATTGTTTTCGTTCGGTCGAATGGCGAAGACACGGATTTGGTGGAAACTGTAACAAATCAATTCATGGGAATGGTAGCTTCATCTACTACAAACCAGAGAGGCAAATTTATTTTAATCATGCCTCAATACATAACTGAATCTCCTCTACAAGAATTATTGCTATCTATATTCCAAACATTATTTCAGTATTTGAATATACTTGACATTCTCATAGTAATACCATCAAAATTATTCACCGGAGACAGCAGGGATAATAACGAACGTGGACCTATATTAAACATTTACACGTGGTATCCATTCCAAAATAAAGATTCACCCTCTGTTCAAGATATTGTCTGCCTTGATCAATGGTTCAACAATCAAGAATTTCTTCACAAATCTGATTTGTTTCCCAGAAAACTCCCGAGTTCATTTGGTGGACGAAAATTTAGAGTTTTTCCTACCATTTACTCAACTACTTCGTGGTTGATTGGCAACTATACGGATGACGATGGTGAAATAAATTATCACATCACAGGAGCAGAATTTGATATATTGCAAGCTGTCTGTGATAAATTAGACCTTCGTATCTCTTATCAGCTTACAGACCCTGACGCTAGTTTAGAGACACAGATTGGCACTGCCTATTTTTCAATTATGGCTGGGGAATCAGATGCAGCCATTGGCAGCCTGGTGTTGTACTCAGCTTCCCTTTTCTCTGTGGACTTCACGATACCCATAGCGTTTCAAATGGAAAGGTTCTTCGTGCCATGTCCCATTGCTTGTGACAGATTTGAAAAAATTGCTAACATATTTGACGCTTTCTCTTGGTCTGCCATGGCTGTGGCATTTTTGCTGCTCGCTGTCATCATGTTCTTGTTCGCCAACAACAGGAAAACAACAATTCCACGAGAATCAGATGCCTATATGACCTTCAGCAGCTGTTTGTACAACGTGTGGGCTATTCACCTGGGTGTGTCCGTAACAGACATGCCTCGTTTGACAATACTTCGCACACTGTTCATATTATTCGTGTGGTATTCCTACGCGATGGGGAACTTGTTCCAGATATATTTCACCAGTTATTTAGTTGATCCGGGTCTAGAGAAGGCAGTGACAAATACTGAAGAATTCCTTAAGTCTAAACTGAATTTCGGATTAGATAAGACAATGCCAGACTTTTTCTTAAAACTTACAGCAGATATCACAGATGAAAATTTCCATTATCAGTATTGTTTAACAGCAGAAGAGTGCATGATAAACGTTGTCAACGCCAATAACTTCTCGACTGTAACCATTGATTTGTGGGCGTATTATTATACGATGGTGAACTATCCGAGAAGAAAAATTAAACTTTGCTATCTAAACGACAGATATTACACAAATGGTGTTGTAATTGCTCTTGCGAAAGGAAGTCTTTACTTGGATCAATTTAACCGAATCATACAATTAATTCTAGAGGCTGGAATAATGAAGCATTTCTTCAATATGATGATAGAGTCATTCAGATACAAGCATGGATCATATTCGGATCTGAGTGAGGACGATCCTGAGGACTACTTCGTATTCACAGTCTCACATATGGGATTCGGTTTTTACACTCTCCTTTATGGCTGTTCCGTCAGCTGTATAGTTTACATATTTGAATTGTTGTGGTATAAATTTTCCCTTGTCCTTTCGAATAGAGTACATAATAAATTCAAACCGTAACTAGTGACACTAAATTGACAATGTCTGCAAGATATTTTAATGCCCTTATGCTACAAGAGATGTACGCGGCACCTCCATAAAGTAACTTTCCCACTCGTCCCACAGTTAGCAAGCCATATGTTGCCCGAAGCGACTGCGTGTAAGTGATAGAGTAATGTTCTGACATGGCGCATGCGCTAGCGGAACTTCCCGAGTGCTCTCAGTATCTTCTTTTCATTGGTTGAAGTGGGACACTCCTCTTCCAGCTCCCGCCCCGTGTGAAGTGAGATCAGTGGTAAAGTTTTTGAATGCAAAGGGCCGATTGAAATTTATCGTCAGCTGTGCCAGGTCTATGGGCCTAACGTCATGAACAAGCAGATGGTGCGTTGCTGCTGCAGGACGCCAAAATGTGCAGGACGAGGTGCGCAGTGGGAGACCAACCATCATCACAGACGACCGTGTGGAGCAACGCACTATTTTCTCGCTCATGGCGTGGCACAGCTGCCGATAAATTTCAATCGGCGCTATGCCTTTTGCATTCAAAACTTTACCACTGATCGCACTTGACATGCGGCGGAAGCTGAAATAGGAGCGTCCATCTTCAACCAATGAAACGAAGCTACTGATAGCACTTGGGAAGTTCTGCTAACGCATGCGCCATGCCAGGACATTACTCTATCACGTACACGTAGTCGCTTCGCGCAACATATGGATTGCTAGCTTTTGGACGAATGGGAAAGTTACTTTATGGATGTGTCTCCTAAGTAAACATACTTATAATCCATTCAAAATTGTTTCACGACCCTTCATTACTCGTTAACTTATTTTTCCAATGAAACAAAAGAAAGAACTAAGGAAGAGACTAGTAGAGTGCTTTGTATGAAGTGTAGCATTGTATGGAGCAGAAACATGGACATTACGACGTTAGTGCAGAGAAGCGAATAGAAGCATTTGAAATGTGGATAATTATGTGGAAGAATGGAAGCTGTGAAGTGGACAGATAGAATAAGAAATGAAGCTGTGTTGAAAAGAGTGGGTGAAGAAAGAATGAAGCTGAAACTGATCAGGAAGAGGAAAAGGAATTGGTTGGGTCACTGGCTGCGAAGAAACTGCCTACTAAAGGATGCACTGGAAGGAATAGTGTACGGGAGAAGAGTGCGGGGTAGAAGAAAGACATTAAGAAATATGGGTCATATAAAGAGACAAAAAGGAAGGCAGAAAATAGGAAAGATTGCAGAGTGATGGGTTTGGAGTGAAAGTCATGCCCTTGAGAAGAACACCGAAAGTTTCAATGAATGAATGAATGAATGAATGAATGAATGAATGAAAGAATGAATGAATGAAATTCAGTAACTTTAGCAACAAAGTACAGGATTCGACAGAATAATCTCCCCGATTAGAAACAAATAACAAGAGCAACATAGATCGTATTCAAAAATTTATTCTGCCGTCATACAGACGAATGTGTGCCATTTCGACATATCTTGTTTTAAAGGTAATATCGTCTAAATGCTTGCCCTCACGAATATACACTCCTCAAACTGTGACTGTGCGTCCTTGTTTCTAAAAATTGTATGGGTCTATTATTCCAATTTGTGCAGCAGCACACTAAACAGTAAAGGCAAAATTCACAATGAAAATTAAACATAACCGTAACATAAACACAGAAGTTTGCGCCCAGCTACCAAATGGGATCATTCACAATGATTCACATAAGCATTGACATAAACATTACCGTAAGACGTTAACACGAAAGTTTGCAAACTCCAAACTTTCATGCTTATGCTTACGTGATTTGCAAACAGAACACAATCGTGGTGCGCTGAAGTATACGACAGAATATGAGGAAATGGCATCGTTGTTACGTTTCCATGGTTACCAATTATGTTTGCTGTTATGTTTATGTTCCCATCGTGAATGATCTTGATTTTACCGTAACGTTTATATTCTTACTAGTGGCTTGTGCAGCAAATGCTGCAAACTAAGTTCGTTAGACGTTCAAATAAAAATTTTTCAGATTTATTTTCAATGAAGAATACTTGTCTTTTTGATAGTTATTTGCTTCCATAATAATGAAACATACTCCCTATGAATGGATTTTTTAGGCCAAATACTTTTTCTTAAACCTATCCACCTTCAGTTTTTGAGTTTCAACGCGAAAACGCAATGACAGTTATCAATATCTACACTACACCGCCATTAAGTATATGAAAAAGACCCAAACCCACTGGTTAATAAGTATAAAAATATATGTGTTTTTTAATAACAATATTATTATCTTACTTAAGTTTTATAGTTATATATAGCAGCCACTCAGTAAATTACAGAAATTAAGATCTAAATTAAGATATTCTATACATTTACTTACATAACCTCAAAATGTTTCAATTTCATGTCCTCAATATAGCATCAATATTATGTACAATTAATGAAAAATAGACGCATCATGATATTAACTATAATAATATTTAATTTCTAATGGTAATAATGTCACCAAACCACCTCAAGTTTCGTAGATTTGAATATCCAATACACAGCTGTACTCAGAAAATTATACACTGCAGAATCAGTTTTTAATAACAAATTGAATTGAGCTCTAAATATGTCGGGAATCCTGCAGGTCATGGCCTTCGTGTAATAGCCAATTGTTTATTGTAGTGTGTGTTTTGTTCTGAAATTGAATCAAGTCGGCCGTGATTCAATAAAATTAGTTCTCAAAACTGACAACAGATGGATTTTGGAAAATAGGAAAATTATGTAGGAAAATTGACATTTCATTAAAAACTACTATATTTCCGAAAAACATTGGATGCCACTCATTAAAATCCGTTCAGCCGTTTTCCCATAATTTCCGTTACCAGTTCAAATTATATATATATATAGAAGTTAACGCTTACGTTATGTTTAATTTTCATTGTGAATGAGCCTTAACACACTCGCTGTGGAGAGATTGCTGATGCATTTCTCGAGGGTTTTCTAGGAACCAATATGAAATGATTTGTTTGTTGACGCAGGCAGAAAAATGAAAATGAGCTTAATCATTACTGAGCACAATAGCATCGCCGGGACATTTTCCAATATGGTCTGCAAGCATTTTTGCGGTTGAGTCAATCACGTTGCCGAAGTACCTGAATCACCACAACTTTGTAGGGATGGAACTTCAGGTGTAGGTGTGAGATTCGTCTGACACTCCGATCAATTATTCCCAATATCAGAGCATGTTTAATGGCTGAACGTCGTGGAGAAGTGGTATAAGCATTCCTCACTGCTGCGATATTCTCGGAAGCCCGAACGTTGCCGACATTTACCGGACAACTTCTGTTTGAAAGTTGAACTTTTGTCTGATATTTCTCACCCATATTAGAAGGGTTTTCTTATCAGGAATTCTTTCTTGTCCATCCACTCTGAAATGGATACCAAATAGCCACAGTGTTATATGGTGCACAGACAACAGAACTGATTCACACGTACATTCAGATTCTCAAGCAGTGTTGCTCTCTATTAAAGATGAATTCAATTTAAATCCGATAGCCTCAGAAATTAGAACCAAACTCTCAAGATATAATACCATATTTGTCTCTCTTGAATAAAAAGACATGATGGCCACACCAGAGAATAGGGATTATAAAGAATGGACACTGAGCGAATTTTCCTGTGTTTTCTTTCTCTGTGCGCCAGCGTATAGTTCCACTTTCAAGCGCTAGAGGTTAGTGTAATCGAGCATACGTTAAGATAATAATTGAGAATAGAGTTGAGACACAGGGTCCAAACATCGCCTACTTTATTGCATAATCCAGTAACGCTTTGCTTCAAATAAATTGAAGTTAACAGCTTTTCCTTATTTCTCAGTGACAAACTAGTTGTAATAATAATATTTTTTTATTTCAGATATAACAAATTATATTATATAATAATATAATTTAATATATTATAAAATTAAGTATCGAATTCGTTTAATATTTGTATATAATATAACATAGGTATATGGTTTTACTTCTCGTAAGAGATTTGCTTTTCAATTTTCAGCGCTATCAAATCATTACATATTTTAATTGTTGTTGGGGTCAACGTCTCAACTCTCATTATAAAGGAACTCTAGAGTCTAGACATTAAAGTTAATGACGGATTTATTATTTTATGGATCCAATTTATTTTATTTGAGTACATAATGTACCTAGATGTATTAATTATTTGTGTTATATTTCCGCTGTGTCGACTGCTAGCTGGTGTGATGTCAGCTCCAACTCTAGGGAGAAACCAGAATCTCACGCTTTAGCTGGCTTGAAGGTCATTGAAATCAGTCCGGCTACATCAAAGGTACCGACGCGAATTGTCCATTCTTTATAATCCATATTCGCTGGGCACACTGGAAATGAAAGAGCTGTTGAACTGGCGAAATTAGCAGCATCCAGCGAAGGTGATTTTGCATACAAAGAGTGTCCTTTATCTCGTGCAAAGACTGAGTATAAAAAACAAATAATAAATATGTGGAATTCACAATGGAAGAATAGTAATAATGGCTCGACTACAAGAGATCTATTCTTCCCCGATGTACATAGCCGCTTAAAGTGCACATTATTTATATCTGATTTCATACTCACACAATTTGAATCCGGCCATGGTAAATTTCCTTCATATTTCAGGAGATTTCATATTAATGTAGAGAACGGAAATGAATGCGTTTGTGGAAGTGAATAAACAGTAGAACATTTGTTATTTGATTGCCCACTTTATGGATATATAAGATACAACGTTGAAATGCACCTAAATAAATGTAATATGAGCTACAATAAGCCATTGTACAACATTTTCAGTAGAAATTGTTGTCGCAAAATATTCATTAATTTTATTAACCACATCAATAGAAAATTGTAAGTGTCAATATTGTTCTTGTATGGTGTGTATTATTCAAAAATTTTAACCCTAAAGTAATATGAATTGTCCATCTATGCTATGCTATAAAAGGATGTGTGAAAATTATAAATTTACTTGTGTGTGAAATATTTGTTTGTATGATTATGTCTGTATATTCCACATTGCTTTAGTTGTATCATAATATTTGTTGACTTATGGACGCTATATGTATCATTTCATGCCAAATTCTGTGTAGTTATTGCTATTCAAGTATGTTTTGTATTTACAGTTATCATTTTTTTAATGTGTTTGGTATAATTATACGCTTTCATTATGATTGATGTAGACTTCTCATGTGTTTTTGTTGATAGTTGTAACTGTCGTAAAATTAAGTTTATGCTCGACCAAGCCGAAATGTAGTAATTATACACCTGGTAGCAGTCCTTTAATGCATGTCATTAAAGTACACCTACTCATTAAAGTACAGGTGTTTTCAGCCAATGACAACTCAGCTTACAGATGTTCAGCCAATGACAAGTCAGCTTTGTACCGTTATAAAACCGCAAGTATTGATTATTCTCGGATATGCAATCGAAAGAGAATTAGCGAAAAGTCACGGAGGCTGGAAATCCAATACTGTCGCAGAAGGTTATGTTCTATTACTGTAATAATTAACGTTAATTGTAAATAATATTCAAATAAATTCAATTTGTCATCTCGTTTTTCACTCTCGAATTCAATAATCAAGGTTATACCAAGTTTAACGGGATTACACCAAGGTCAATGACATTATTGTTCCTCGGAAAAAATCAATACTTTCGCGTCTGCGCACATCTCACAATTCACGACCTAGAGTAAGGTCACTTCCGATCTTGTCAGATACAAATAAAATGTATACATCTGAATAATTTCAAGTTAGAAATATGGTCGAGCATAAAAAATCGAATGAAACTCGCCTATAATGGTAATTAAGAAGCTCGTATGAAAATTATGAAACTCGCTTGCGCTCGTTTCATAAACATCCATACTCGCTTCTTAATTACTATCATTATAGGCTCGTTGCATAATGTACTATTACATTTCTCTTATAACATCGACAGAAAAAAAAATGTTAAAAATGTATTTATATTATATTATCTCAAGGAAATAGTAAACTTTAACCCTAATATACTCATGTAAAATAGGGTTTTTTATGTGGAAAATAAAAAAAAAATAGCCACAGTGTTGCAATCACAGTCACCATTTCTTAAAAATGCTCAACAACAAAATGCACGATGTTTACTTGTCTACGACATGATGGTAACTGAAATAGTATGGATTGTACTACTCAAAGATGTCCCTCGAACGCAACTATGAAGAAACTTGTATGGCGTCTAAATTCAAATCAGAGAGATCATACTGCCGGAAACTGTATTTATACACTATAAACATAGTAAGTAATGTTGTGTATATACAGGTTGTCCAATTTATCTTACTCACACAAAATACATTTTATCTTATGTACCAAATGAAAAATTGTTTCAAACAAAGGTTGTTGAAGTATAATTGGCAATTAATACTATGGGATACCTTTTTTATACCTTGTTCATGAAATATATATGAAAGATGACTTCATTTCATGTGCACCATGCACATTTATTCTATAAATTGTTTAACTTCAAGGCCTGTTCAAAAATACATCACAATGTACTATTCAGTCTAGTCACCAAAATACTGAAGGGTGCAAAAGATATTGAACTCATATTGTACGTGCTTACTGCAATTTGCAATGTCTGAAATGTTTTTCTTGGTAAATTTCGTAAATATTTTATGATGTTCATACCTCATCACTAAATTATCTTTCATCTCGTTTCCCTTATCTATCACGATTTAAATACCAGATCACTTATCTGTGGCACGCTAAGTACACCCCTTCATAGAACATCCTGTTACTCTTCATCTTTTACAGTAGCCAATTTATGTCAATGGAATTCCTTATCACAAAGTATAGGCCCAAGGGGTAACAAGACAATAATCAAATTTAATAGATTTAAAGACAGCTGTCTTAGCAATATAATCTAATGATCATGACGGTTAACAGTCATTGATTTGATGCTAGGTAATTTTTTTGTTAGAAAATCCATTTTGATAATGCTAAACGTTCATAGTTATAATTATGTATATCCTATGTACAATAGATTAAATTTGATGCTCAGTTTATATTTCATTGTTTAATTCGTACGTTTTTGTATTTTACTCCCCAATTCATAACTGGTGTACACAGACCATTTTTAGGAATCTCAATGTTTTTTTTTTTCATCTTTGTAACTTGTAAATTTATTCATGTACACGTTTTGATGGTTATGGCGTTAACTCTGCCAGCTGTAATTAATAATAATAATAATAATAATAATAATAATAATAATAATAATAATAAATTTTTTTAAATATAATTTTTCTAATATTTCATTTTTATTTTTAATGTACAAATTATCCTTATTATTTTAATAATTTCTTCGGTTCACATTGTTGTAATTGTTCTACTCTTAGAAATATATGTAACTAAACTTGTTTTTATTTTGCTCTTATTATTATTACTATTATATTAATATTATTATTTTTATTATTATTATTATTGTTATTATTACTACATTTTCGTGTGTTGTTATACTGGTTGACTGTAAAAGAAGTTCTTATGGCGTTAGCTCTGTCAAGAGAAATAAATAAATAAATACATAAATACATAAATAAATACATAAATAAATGAATAAATAAATAAATACATAAATAAATAAATAATAAGTAAATAAATAAATAGATAAATAATAAGTGAATAAATAAATAAATAGATAAATAAATAATAATTGAGAAGCAACGTTTCAAATCATATTATGTCCAAGAAACAAAATTTATACAGGCATGACGAAAAATGGGATTATTCTTAAACCGAACAAGTTTTCACTACACATACACAATTGCTTTTAAGCATTGCTTCATGGTTGACAAATATGATGACTTGAGAGTTGAGATTTAACAGCATGAGGATAAAGTAAGAAAAAGTTTCAAATTAAATTTCGTCCACTGGTGGAATTAATACGTTTTCAAACCATGCTCCTCAATTATTATTATTATTATTATTATTATTATTATTATTACTATTATTGTATCTGTCATTGCTACTGTATAAACTCATGCTTTTTTCTTTAAATAAATAATTCTACTGAATACAAAATTGTTGCTTCCTGGTATATTAAAGTAAGTAATATATCCCGTATATTTTAATTTATTGCCCTTTCCAGCATAGGGCATTCCAGTTTTGGTCGCAAAATTTCACGTCACATTTTTTTCGTGTATATTTAATTCTGATAATCCAGACTTCACTGCTATATCAAACAAATTATTGTAAAGTGAAAATTGTAATTTTGTGCTCATTTACAGTACTTTCCGAAAATGTATTTTTATTACTCCATATATCTCATTGCATTTATTAATTTTGATGTTAGTATCACGTCTATCCTCGGAATTTACATGGCGAAAGTAATAAATTGAAATCTGATACCTGTTCTATGGTTACTCCTTCAATTTCTAAGTGATCTGATGGAATTGTTTCCTAAAAATCCTCTCATACCTTACAATGAGGAGATTTCCATATTATAATTTTATCAACTTTATTTAAATGAAATGTTGCCAATTTTAAATAATTTTCTATTGCAATCAAAACTTGGTCGTTAGCATACAAAAAACGATTACACTAGAGTTTGATTTATGAATTGTACAGTCCGGATTTATATGCAAAATGTATACTGCATGTAAACAAATTTAATATATGGAAATATGGTTTTCTTCGATCATCATAGCCATAACAATCACTTCACACATCTTTGATAGTGAACATGATTGGCTGTTTTAATATACATTTACATTGCATGCATATTTTCTTCTTTCAGTATAAAAATTGCATTTCTGGACATAATCTGATGTATATTTTCTTTTGTAATAGAAAAAATGGCACATTCAGCAATTCTCTGAAGCTTAATGAATAAGCAATACAAAGATTTATTTTCAGTCAATGACTTTACTTTCTACATGTCTAAGGTACAAGTCCTTATATTACATAAATAGCCGTACCCGTGCGCTCCGCTGCACCCGTCAGAAATAAATATAAAGTAATTACATAATTAAAATAGGACATTTGATCCAGGGAACATTCGTGTTTGATAGAAGGATAAATGGTTTAATATGTTACTTAATTTAAATTGGATCCAAATAATTAAAATGCGATCATTTTGGTCCAGAGACACTCATTTGGTGCAATGACAATTCCTTTAACATGTTTCTAATTTTTATTACATGCAACCATAATTTAATGAACATTGACATCATTTAGATTTAATGTGTATACTTTATTTTACTTGTTATAGGTTTCCATTGAATTATGGTAATAACTTAATTTTAACCCTTGTTTTCTACGTATTCAGTAAATGTTGCTTGGCCCACTATGGTTGTGAACCCTTCAAATAACTGAAATTATATTATATAATATTACATATTATATTATATTATATTATATTATATTATATTATATTATATTATATTATATTATATTATATTATATTATATTATATTATATTATATTATATTATATTATATTATATTATGTCAGAAGTTACTGTAATGACATTATAGCATTATGTCCATCTAGAGAAACTACACTTTCCAATGGTGAAATAATAATTAATTATACAAATCGATTAATTTAGCTTCCGATATTACTTCATACAAACACAGAAACATTCTCTGTAGGCTATCTTTCATAGCTTTTGATTGTTGCTGTCCAAGGCCCCATATAGACGAAGTCATTTGTTTTTTATTTCATTATACGGCCTTAGATGGCAGTTATTTTAATTTTAAAACTCATTTATCTCATTAAATATCAGTCCTATCAAAATTTTTCAAGGAATAAAACTTATCGCAAATTATTTTTAAAGAAACGTTTGTTATGTAACATTTTTCACAAGAATCAATAATAAGCGAGATATTTAGATTAATTTAATTCAGGCCCCCTTATAACCCCCCTTTTAAATAATGTATTTTGTCTGCCATATAGCCTAAAATCTAAGTTACAACGAACTTAATTTATATTCCAATTTTCATCGAAATCCGTTCAGGCATTATCGCGTGAAAAGGTAACAAACATACATACATACAGACAGACAGACAGACAGACAGACAGACAGACAGACAGACAGACATACAAACAAAAATTTCAAAAAAGCGATTTTCATTTTCAGGGTGGTTAATTATATATGTTAGGACCAATTATTTTTGGAAAATCGAAAATTACCAGAAAAATTTCGGCTACAGATTTATTATTAGTATAGATTAACGTTTTCGTCGGTCATGCCGACATCATCAGATACAACTTCTTGTGCTGCAATATCAATGCGGCTTCCTAAGTGGGTCCGCAAGTCGCGAAAAACTGATGAGAAACATCATGCAGCATTTCAGGGCCGGTTTTGGTAAGGTGCCACCGATCAGAGATAACTTGTTGAAGCAAATATGTACCTTGTCTTCCATACCTCAGTGAAAAATATGGCATTTCGCTTTACAACTGGGATGTTACAGGCTTACTATTTGGTGCGAGGGGTTGTTTACCAAAATTTACAACTAATATCCTTAAATCCTTTCAAATTCCCTTTTATATAATAATAATAATAATAATAATAATAATAATAATAATAATAATAATAATGATTTATTTTAGCTGGCAGAGTTAAGGCCATAAGGCCTTCTCTTCCACTCAACCAGCAAAAAGAGTATATACATATGCATGAACTTACAAAGAATTCAACAATTTGATTTAGATGAGAGTTACATGTATACAAGAGTTATTTACGAATTAAACAACAAAATACTATGAACTATTAATTAAACACTGAAATAAACTGTGTAGCAGAATTAAGCTAAAATACATAGAATGTTAATATATTTCAAATAATATTAGATAATAGAAAGAGATTATTATGAGACAATTTTGAAAATACAGCACAATCAGGATGATGTCTAAAGAAAGAAGTAACAATGTAGTCAGTGATAGTTTAAATCAGTATGATTGGAGTGAAATGCTAATAAGGTTATCTTTTAAGCTGTTCTTAAAGGTGTTTATTGTCTTGCAGCCCCTAATACTTTGTGACAAGGAATTCCATTGACGCGAGGTGGATACTGTAAAAGATGATGAATAACAAGATGTTCTATGAAGAGGTATACTTAGCGTGCCACAGATAAGTGATCTGGTATTTACGTCGTGGTTAGAGTATAGATAAGAGAAACGAGACGAAAGGTAATTTGGTGTTAAGGTGTGCAGAATTCGAAAGAGTAAAGACAAAGAGTGTAAAGTTCTGCGTTCTTTAAGTCGGAGCCACGAAAGACTTGCGAAGGACGGTGATATGTGATCATATCGTCGGATGTTGCACACGTATCTGACGCACATATTCTGAGCTCGCTGTAACTTGACTGACAGTTCAGAACTTAGGTCACTTAACAAAACGTCACAATAATCGAAGTGCGGCATTACTAGGGTTTGTACTAGGGTAAATTTTAGTTGCTGGGGCAAGAAGTTTCTCAAGCGACTCAAACAGTGAATGGAGGAACAGATTTTTTATCGTTTCTTTAACTTGAAAATTCCAACTTAGATTATTATCAAAAAAGAAGCCAAGATTTTTTACGACAGATGAATAAGGGATTAGCGTGTTGTTAAGGGTAACAACTGAAAGACTGCTGTTATTAAGGGAGTTAACTAAACGCTTATGTCCAATAATTATAGCTTGAGTCTTACTTGAGTCTTTTATGAGGTTCAGAGGATCGTAATGGATATTCTGAATGCCTCTCTTCAAATTCTACATTATCATCTATATGTTAACACGTAAATTATTGTTTTAATATACAAATGGAATCATTATTTTGCTCGTTGCATTTCCCTTTATCTTTTATGTTTGTTAATTCCGGATCCCAGTGGTCAACCTCACTTGAGGACGGATGATTTTAAATAAATCTTAGTAGTATAGAGGAGTATACAGGAGTGGCTATACATTCATGTAGGCCTACGTATTTGTCACTTTCATATTACAAAAAATCCGGGCTCTGATCATCAGTCTATGAACATCTTACTTACTTACTTACAAATGGCTTTTAAGGAACCCGAAGGTTCATTGCCGCCCTCACATAAGCCCGCCAGCGGTCCCTATCCTGTGCAAGATTAATCCACTCTCTATCATCATAGCCCACCTCCCTCAAATCCATTTTAATATTATCCTCCCACTACGTCTCGGCCTCCCTAAAGGTCTTTTTCCCTCCGGTCTCCCAACTAACACTCTATATGCATTTCTGGATTCGCCCATACGTGCTACATGCCCTGCCCATCTCAAACGTCTGGATTTAATGTTCCTAATTATGTCAGGTGAAGAATACAATGCGTGCAGTTCTGTGTTGTGTAACTTTCTCCATTCTCCTGTAACTTCATCCCGCTTAGCCCCAACTATTTTCCTAAGCACCTTATTATCAAACACCCTTAACCTATGTTCCTCTCTCAGAGTGAGAGTCCAAGTTTCACAACCATACAGAACAACCGGTAATATAACTGTTTCATAAATTCTAACTTTCAGATTTTTTGACAGCAGACTGGATGATAAAAGCTTCTCAACCGAATAATAACACGCATTTCCCATATTTATTCTGCGTTTATTTTCCTCCCGAGTGTCATTTATATTTGTTACTGTTGCTTCAAGATATTTGAATTTTTCCACCTCTTCGAAGGATAAATCTCCAATTTTTATATTTACATTTCGTACAATATTGTGGTCACGAGATATAATCATATACTTTGTCTTTTCGGGATTTACTTCCAAACCGATCGCTTTACTTGCTTCAAGTAAAATTCCCGTCTTTTCCCTAATAGTTTGTGTATTTTCTCCTAACATATTCACGTCATCCGCATAGACAAGAAGCTGATGTAACCCGTTCAATTCCAAGCCCTCTCTGTTATCCTGAACTTTCCTAATGGCATATTCTAGAGCGAAGTTAAAAAGTAAAGGTGATAGTGCATCTCCCTGCTATAGCCCGCAGAGAATTGGAAAAGCATCAGATAGAAACTGACCTATACGGACTGTGCTGTATGTTTCACTGAGACACATTTTAATTAATCGAACTAGTTTCTTGGGAATAGCAAATTCAATAAGAATATCATATAATACTTCCCTCTTAACCGAGTCATATGCCTTTTTGAAATCTATGAATAACTGATGTACTGTACCCTTATACTCCCATTTTTTCTCCATTATCTGTCGAATACAAAAAATCTGATCAATAGTCGATCTATTACGCCGAAAACCGCACTGATGATCCCCAATAATTTCATCTACGTACGGAGTTAATCTTCTCAAAAGTATATTGAGAAAATTTTGTACGACGTCAACAAACGTGATATTCCTCGAAAGTTACCACAGTTGGTTTTGTCCCCCTTTTTAAAAATAGGTACAATTATGGACTCCTTCCATTGTTCTGGTACAATTTCCTTGTCCCAAATAGCAAGTACAAGTTTAAGTCTATGAACATCTATACACAAAAATCCTTCTTTGAGAGTCGTAAACAAAGCACGCCCTAGTCCGACGTTTCTGTCCTGTGTGGAGTAATATATCACGGCAGGGAGGCCTGTATCATTAATACCCCCAGAGTTATTCATTCCCATCGAAGAGTAGAGTGAATTATGGTTTAACAACACAGTGGACTGATGTGAAAGGGTAGTGGCTGGGGGGGGGGGACTTGGCACGGATTGCAGAGGGTGTGGTAGCAGTGAAACAGACCGAGGCGTGCCACGAGCGAACCAGGAAACCCGAACCCCGGGGAATCACCCACGGAAATCAGTAATTCTTGCATTGTGTTCGCCTACGTTCGAAGACAGACTGGAGGGGAGGGAGAAATTGGACGAATCCCAAAATAGGGAAGATCTGTAGGGCGATGACCGACAGAGTCGTTACGAATATCAGATTTCGAATCTGGAACGAAGATAATAAATCGGCCCTAACGCTCAATAGATAACAACGCTACTCCGTGCATCATGAAGTAAGAATTGCAACTTAATGTAACAATATAATAAAACAATAATAATAATAATAATAATAATAATAATAATAATAAAAATATTATAATAATAGACTAATAATAATAATAATAATAATAATAATAATAATAATAATAACAATAATAATAATAACAAAAATATTATAATAATAGACTAATAATAATAATAATAATAATAATAATAACAAAAATATTATAATAATAGACTAATAATAATAATAATAATAATAATAATAATAACAAAAATATTATAATAATAGACTAATAAAACAATAATAATAATAATAATAATAATAACAAAAATATTATAATAATAGACTAATAATAATAATAATAATAATAATAATAATAATAACAAAAATATTATAATAATAGACTAATAAAACAATAATAATAATAATAATAATAATAATAATAACAAAAATATTATAATAATAGACTAATAATAGTAATAATAATAATAATAATAATAATAATAATAATAACAAAAATATTATAATAGTAGACTAACAATAATAATAATAATAATAATAATAATAATAATAATAATAATACGTACATACATACAATATACACAAACATACATACATGTGTTCTGCCCATGGGCAGATCTTTCACTGCAAACCCAGCATTCTCCAACCCTTCCTATTTTCTGCCTTCCGTTTAGTCCCCGCACCAATAATAATAATAATAATAATAATAATAATAATAATAATAATAATAATAATAATAACAAAAATATTATAATAATAGACTAATAATAATAATAATAATAATACGTACATACATACAATATACACAAACATACATACATGTGTTCTGCCCATGGGCAGATCTTTCACTGCAAACCCAGCATTCTCCAACCCTTCCTATTTTCTGCCTTCCGTTTAGTCCCCGCACTAATAATAATAATAATAATAATAATAATAATAATAATAATAATAATAATAATAATAACAAAAATATTATAATAATAGACTAATAATAATAATAATAATAATAATAATAATAATAATAATACGTACATACATACAATATACACAAACATACATACATGTGTTCTGCCCATGGGCAGATCTTTCACTGCAAACCCAGCCTTCCGTTTAGTCCCCGCACTAATAATAATAATAATAATAATAATAATAATAATAATAATAATAATAATAATAATAATCCATTAGATTTGGGAAAGATGCACGATAGATAACAATGCCCCTTGCTGTACCATGAAATAAGAATACTAAATTGTAACAATATAATAATAATATAATAATGATAATAGTAAAAATATTAGTAGTAATAATAGTAATAATAATAACAATAATAATGTTAGTAATTCTAAGCGAAATTCACAAAGAGGCCACTACAGGCATGGTATAGTTGCGCCCAGATGGACATAGTACACATGAAAGTGATTGTTACAAAATAAATAATTTTTTAAAATATTGTAGTGGTAGCTGCATTTTTTAAGAACAGTTGTCTATTTTACCGCTTCTGAATTCCTCGATCATGTGGTTTAAAAGAACGGAGTCTTTCACGGTATGTCATCGGGGCGCAACTATGCCACGCCTCTTTTCTCTATGTGATGGGAACGGGGCGCAACTATGCCCCCAAAACAGGGACCCTTTTTTATCTGCTGCATCTTACCTGACCGTGGGGCGCAACCATTCCCTGCCCGCCACTAGGCCTACATGTATCATGAAATAAGAAATGCAGCTTAATGAAACAATAATAATAATAATAATAATAATAATAATAATAATAATAACAATAATAACAATAATATTAATTATAGTATTTCTAAGTGAATTTAAGAAAGACGCCACTACATATATCATGAAATAAGAAATGCAACTTAGTGAAACAATAAAATAATTTATTTATTTTTATTTATTTATTTATTTAGAATATTAACGTGACAAAAACAACAGCACAAGGCCAATTACAGTTTTGCACGATAAAAAACAGAACAAAACAACAAATGATGATGAGAATGAATGATAGAAAATGGCAATGAGATGAAATACAAACAATATAATGGTCTACATAAATCAATGATCAAATAATAATTATAAAATTATAAAATTAGTACAATGAGATAATTGAAATAATGGAATAGTCTACATTAAACAATTGATCAAATGCAAGAAATAAAATGGACAAATAATTATTAAAATAAGATCAGTGAGTTAAAAACTCAAAGATATACTACACATTAAATGGATCCAAGTTCATTCCATGCAAATTAGCATATTTAATACATCTGCAGACCGGAGAGAGAGATTTAGCAGCCGATTTTACGAAAGATTTTGAGATCATCCGCAAATAAAAGGCAGCTAGAACTTATTCTTTTACTTATATCATTTATAAATAATAAAAATAGGAGAGGTCCCAATGTAGACCCTTGAGGAACTCCGCATACACTATTAAATGGAACCGAGAGAGAATTACCTAGTCGAACACAAGACTGTCTATCTGTTAAATAATTTTCAAACCAATTAACGTAGTTAGTGGAGAATAAACTGACGTAATTCGTTTGAAAACCATTTAGGATAGTGCGATTTTTTAACAAAGGTGACAGGGACACAAAGAGATATAGCATTGCTTATAATTTGAGACAAGGAATTTGCAGCAGTGTTTACATCAGTAGTCATATATATGCTAGTCCAATCATAATTGTATAGAATAGAATAAAGATTCAGATAATCACCTTGAGAATAATTTAAATATGAACTGATATGACACTGTTCTGGTAACGATAAATTTACTTCAATATAAATAGAGATAGATGGATGATAAATATCCTCTAAAACTAGAGAGTGATCGGCAAGTTTAACTGTACTGTTATTGACATTAGTAAAAACCAAATCAAGAAGATTTTTACTCGTAACGGTAGAGTTAATTTGATTTAATCCAAGAAGGCAGGAGGAGGAAAATAATAATAATAATAATAATAATAATAATAATAATAATAATAATAATAATAATAATAATGTAAATTTATTTCAACTCAACAATAGGATTTTTATTCTTCCAACAATAATTCCTTTCTACAATTCACCTTAAACGCTCTCGTCAACAATAGGATTTTCACTCAACACAATATTCGTTATAGCACTCCACTGACGGCAATGAAAATTTACTTGGACCATTACGAACAACAATGAACTGTTAATCTTAACTAATATTTACAAAGCACTATTTACAAATCAGAACTATCAGTTCTCAGTTCACAGTTCTTCTAGCTCAGTCACTAGAGTTCACAGTATCTCGAACCACAGACCTTCAGAGACAGTTCACTGTACTCGAACTCAGGTCCCTCCAACTGCGGGCCACTGCACTCGAACTCAGGCCTTCGGATGCTCACACAGTTGCGGACGCACACTCAAGTCGAACTCCGGTACACAAGACTGGCTGGCTTGCTCTGTTCACTGGCTTACTGACTGAACTAATCATGAATCACACACTCACTGTCTGAGTTCCCTCACGCTTCTTCTTTTATAACCACAGCGACGTAACCGAGAAACTTCGAATTCCCGATTTTTCCACTTCGACGGACTTCTGGAAGAGTCGGGAAGGTCCGTTCCCCCTTCACTCCGTAAGTAGCAGCTGCGCGCGCAGCCTCTCTCGCCGCGTAGGCCCTTTCCCGTCTCTTCTCTCCGCCGCGCGCCATCCCTCAGTGCTCCGTGGAGCCCGCGCGATCTTCTCTCTTGCGGGACGCTGGTCGTGAGTTCGAATCTCACGTCGCTGTCACAATAATAATAATAATAATAATAATAATAATAATAATAATAATAATAATAATAATAATAATAATAATAGTAATCCCAAGGGAATTTGGGAAAGAAGCATAACAATGCCACTTCATGTATTATGAAATAAGAAATGCAACTAAATCAAACAATAAAATAATACTAATGATGATGATGATGATGATAATAATAATAATAATAATAACAATAATAACAATAATAATAATAGTAATTATTAGCGAATTTGAGAAAGACGCCACTACACATATCATGAAATAAGAAATGCAACTTAATAAAATATTATTAATAATAATAATAATAATAATAATAATAACAATAATAACAATAATAATGATAGAAATTATTAGCGAATTTGAGAAAGACGCCACTACATATATCATGAAATAAGAAATGCAACTTAATAAAATATTAATAATAATAATAATAATAATAATAATAATAATAATAATAATAATAATAATAATAGTAATCTCAAGTGAATTTGGGAAAGAGGCAGAACAATGCCACTTCATGTATTATGAAGTAAGAAATGCAACTTAATGAAAGAATAAAATAATACTAATAATAATAATACTGATAATAATAATAACAACAATAATAATGATAGTAATTCTAAGCGAATTCGAGAAAGATGCCACTACATATATCATGAAATAAGAAATGCAACTTAGTGAAACAATAAAATAATAGTCTAATAATAATAGTAATAATAATAATAATAATAATAATAATAATAATAATCCCAAGGGAATTTGGAAAAGAGGCATAACAATGCCACTTCATGTATTATGAAATAAGAAATGCAACTAAATGAAAGAATAAAATAATACTAATGATGATGATGATGATAATGATAATAATAATAATAATAATAATAATAATAATAATAATAATAATAATGTGCAGTTGGTATAATGGATACCCGAAATACCGATCAAGTTGTGTAACATGAGATGTAGTTCCGAGTTGACATCACTGGTAATAATATTCACATATAATTATAATTTCAATGGTCTCTCGATAATATACATTGAGTTAGAGGTCTTGAAATAAAAAAAAATATGGTTTAATTAACGCTCGCAACTGCCAGTAAATCTACTGACATGAGCATGTCTCATTTAAGCCATCTTAAATGCCATGGACCTGTACCGGGATCGAACCCGCAACCTCGGGCACAGAAAGCCACCGCTATACCAACTGCGCTTCTAATGTTATGGAACGGGTCAAACTGACACAGACACTCTTTACACAAACAACCAGTCAGTTTTGGGATTAGCTGTCAATGGATTTTAAAAGGATATGAGGAAAGAGACAGCTTATCACAACTGGAGACACCTGATGCGAAAAAATGCTAAGAGACAAGAGCAGACGTGCTGCACGGCTCTCTGACCGAAATCATACTAGTTAAGGATTAAAATCCATCGCCCTCGGACAGGTTTGAAGTCGTGGTCTTTGGATCCAATGGCCAGCAAGAATGTCTTGGGTTTTAATACGGGAATGTGACGTCCATTGTCCGTACAGGGATAAATACCTGCAGTTTAGAGTTGAAAACAGTTGTAGCGAACTGCATTGCGCTGTGGTGGAGGCTGCTGGTGGGTTGGAAACGCATCCGTAGCCGACATTCATTTCGTGACGTACGGATTTCCATCTGTGACGGAACCGCTTCCGGAGGGCCCACACGTTCAATTATTCGGAGTTTTGCATGATGTCAGATCGCTGGAAAATTCCCCTTTGCTTTCATAAAACAATCAGTGTGATTTATATAGAACTGACACATTTCTTTCTTTAATTATTCCGTTAGAAATTCATTCAATACCCAATTTTAGCACCAAATTAAGCACAATGTTTTGGAGTTCCGATTCCTTGTCACTAGATGCGCAGATGTTTATGTTTTATTCCTATTGTTGGCAGCACTGACCCAATTTTAGCACCAAATTAAGCAGAATGTTCTGGAGTTTCGATTCCTTGTCACTAGATGCGCAGATATTTATGTTTTATTCCTATTGTTGGCAGCACTAGATGCGCAAATGTTTAAGTTTTATTCCTATTGTTGGCAGCACTAGATGCGCAGATGCTTATATTTTATTCCTATTGTTGGCAGCACTAGATGCGCAGATGTTTATGTTTTATTCCTATTGTTGGCAGCACTGACCCAATTTTAGCACCAAATTAAGCAGAATGTTTTGGAGTTTCGATTCCTTGTCACTAGATGCGCAGATGTTTATGTTTTATTCCTATTGTTGGCAGCACTAGATGCGCAGATGTTTATGTTTTATTCCTATTGTTGGCAGCACTAGATGAGCAGATGTTTATGTTTTATTCCTATTGTTGGCAGCACTAGATGCGCAGATGTTTATGTTTTATTCCTATTGTTGGCAGTACTAGATAAGCAGATGTTTATGTTTTATTCCCTTTGTTGGCAGCACTAGATGCACAGATGTTTATGTTTTATTCCTATTGTTGGCAGCTGTTTTCGACATTTTGTGTCAACGTGAAAATGCAATACACATTAAATCAACGACTCTGCCTTTTGAAGCAATACTGGATTACGAATTCAATTACAGCTACTCAAAGGGCATACCAGAGAGAATTTGGTGTTCGCAATCCTCCCAAAAGAAACACAATACTGGGACTGGTAAACAAATTGGAAACAACTGGATCTCTGGTGAGTGAAAAGGGCAAGCATAGTTCATCTAGGCTTCCCACGGTTGTTGTTGACGTAAGAGCACGACTGGAGCAGTCACCCAAAAAATCATTAAGACGTTTGTCGCAGGAGACAGGGTACACCTACTCAATGTGTCAGAGAGCCTAAAGCCATATAGGGTTACGGTTGTTCATCAGCTAGAGGAACCAGATAAGGATAAAAGATTGAATTATTGTCGTTGGTTTCAGACGTTCATTGTGCAAAATCCTGCCATATGGTCCATCACATGGTTCACAGATGAAGCATGGTTCCATTTATCCGTCCACATCTGTGGAGTAACGGTCAGCGCGTCTGGCCGCGAAACCAGGTGGCCCGGGTTCGAATCCCTGTCGGGGCAAGTTACCTGGTTGAGGTTTTTTCCGGGGTTTTTCTTCAACCCAATTCGAGCAAATGCTGGGTAACTTTCGGTGCTGGACCCCGGACTCATTTCACAGGCATTATCACCTTCATTTCATTCAGACGCTAAATAACCTAGATGTTGATATAGCGTCGTAAAATAACCCAATAAAATAAAAAAAAATCCATCTATCCGGTTATGTGACGACCGAATAATTTCCAGGAACCTGTGGCCACCGAGATCTCCGGATTTGACAACGCCGGACTTCTTTCTATGGGGTTACTTAAAAGACAGGGTTTACGCCACACGTCCCCAGACATTGGACGATCTGAATCACAACATCACACAGGAGATTCACGCTAACAGCAGAGTCCTCCAACGAGTGGCCAGTAACATGGAACGACGTGTTGATTTGTGCCTTATGCAGGATTGAGGACATTTTCAACATTTGCTATAGAGGTAAATAATCTCCCAAAATTCGTCTACATTTTAGGTATAATAAGTTGTCGCTAGCACAATTCGTTTTGAAACAATTAATGAAAGAAATGTGTCAGTTCTATATAAATCACTCTGTATAACTCACGTACGCGTAGAAAAATAATTATCTTGAAAAATAAATTAGAGTACAATCGGAGGCAACAGTAATGGGACATCATTATTTACTCAGATCGCATTTTGTCAGCGGAAACCCACATTTAGCGACTGATGCAAATGTATTTGAAAGACTCTATTCTTCTTCACTACTCAGAACTTCCTGACCATTTGGGGAGATTTCATGCTTTTCAAACACCTTATTTACTAGATTACTACGTAAAATTTTGAAAATTTTAGATACCCATGTGTTAGAAATCCCACTTTTTATAGCATTCAATTCTTTTGAAGAGTTTCCACACTGTAGTTGCGATAGGACCTTGATCGAGGCTCAGGTTCATAGTACAGGGTGATTAAAAACCTCTGCGACAAACTCTGAGGGGTGATAGATCTAACAATAAGGAACCCTTTTTGTTAAACAACCTATGTCTTTTGACGTGTCGTTTAGAATTTATCATTTTGAACATTAAACGTAAACAAACAACAACAACCCTTCTCGTCTCTTACAAACATCTCTACAAACAAACAGGGGTGCACTCATTCGCATACATTGACGTACGCCCGCGCAAAAACATTTTCAACAGTAACTTCGAAACGACGCGTCAAAAGACATAGGTTGTTTAACTAAAAGGGTTCCTTATTGTTAGATCTATCACCCCTCAGAGTTTGTCGCAGAGGCTTTGAATCACCCTGTATATTGGCATTTTCACTTTCTATTCACCTGTAGAGAACAGAACCTGACCATAGTTCAGAAAAAAAATAAAACAATTTCAAACAATAAATAAGCAAACACAAAAATATTTAAAAAAAAAAGATCACCCCAACTGACAGTAGATAAATACTACGTATTCAATAATAATAATAATAATAATAATAATAATAATAATAATAATAATAATAATAATAATAATTCGGTTAGGAGTGAAGTATTATATGATATTCTTGTTGAATTTGGTATTCCCAAGAAACTAGTTCGATTAATTAAAATGTGTCTCAGTGAAAAGTACAGCAGAGTCCGTATAGGCCAGTTTCTATCTGATGCTTTTCCAATTCACTGCGGGCTAAAGCAAGGAGATGCACTATCACCTTTACTTTTTAACTTTGCTCTAGAATATGCCATTAGGAAAGTTCAGGATCACAGACAGGGTTTGGAATTGAACGGGTTACATCAGCTTCTTGTCTATGCGGATGACGTGAATATGTTAGGAGAAAATACACAAACGATTAGAGAAAACACGGAAATTTTACTTAAAGCAAGTAAAGCGATAAGTTTGGAAGTAAATCCCGAAAAGACAAAGTATATGATTATGTCTCGCTACCAAAATATTATACGAAATGGAAATATAAAAATTGGAGATTTATCCTTCAAAGAGGTGGAAAAATTCAAATATCTTGGAGCAATAGTAACAAATATAAATGACACTCGGGAGGAAATTAAATGCAGAATAAATATGGGAAATGCCTGTTATTATTCGGTTGAGAAGCTTTTGTCATCTAGTCTGCTGTCAAAAAATCTGAAAGTGAGAATTTATAAAACAGTTATATTACCGGTTATTCTGTATGGTTGTGAAACTTGGAATCTTACTTTGAGAGAGGAACAGAGATTAAGGGTGTTTGAGAATAACGTGCTTAGGAAAATATTTGGGGCTAAGGGGGATGAAGTTACAGGAGAATGGAAGAAGTTACACAACGCAGAACTTCACGCATTGTATTCTTCACCTGACATAATTAGGAACATAAAAGTCAGACGTTTGAGATGGGCAGGGCATGTAGCACGTATGGGCGAATTCAGAAATGCATATAGAATGTTAGTTGGGAGGCCGGAAGGAAAAAGACCTTTGGGGAGGCCGAGACGTAGATGGGAGGATAATATTAAAATGGATTTGAGGGAGGTGGTGTATGATGATAGAAAGTGGATTAATCTTGTACGAGATAGGGACCAATGGCGAGGTTATGTGAGAGCGACAATGAACCTCCGGGTTCCTTAAAAGCCATTTGTTTGTTTTTTAATAATAATAATAATAATAATAATAATAATAATAATAATAATAATAATAACTTACATATTTGTATTAATAGACCTGGTTGAGTGGAAGAAAATGCCTGGAGACCTTCACTCTGCCAGGCAAAATAAAATGTATTATTATTATTATCATTATTATTATTATTATTATTATTATTATTATTATTATTATTATTATTATTATTAATTCACTAACAGCAAACAAGCTCTAGTGAAGAATCTATTTTACAGCGCTTGCGTAAGCACACAATACGTCACAATTGACGTGAAAGCAACATCTAAACGTGATTTAAGCATTACAAACAAAAATTTCCTCATTGTGAAATGTATAGTATGAACCTAAGTTTGCAATGAGCTATGACAACTGTAATTTGAGGCAATGCTTTACTAGAAACCTTGAACCTGTAGCGAGAAACGCTCGGTATAAAACCACAAGATTGTGCCACGATTTGCGCCGTTTTAGCACCCACATAGTTTATTCAGTACGTGACTCACTTATTGAACTCAACATCGCACGTGGTCGTACTTCCCCGTCTATAGAGTACAGACATCTTCCCGCGTCTGATTCTCTATGTTGAATACCCAGTTTGTGACGAGATCGGCTAATTTTACTTCGTAACCTTAGAGCATGCTGTTGCACTACTACACTAAGCTGCAAATGGAATTCGAAGTTTCACGGAAGTTACTGGCGTACAGGTTTCCTATGACGTACTTTGGCAGAAGGAAGCAATATTTATGAAGACGGTCAGTTTAACGTCGCCTAGTCTACCTTGGACAGTCGTTCTGTGCAATAAGTCAAGATAAAACTTATCAACAGCGTTGCCGTGAAGTCGAGGAGCTCACGAAACAGTTGAACTACGGGCACAACGAAGGCCGGTGAGATAGTCTTTTGTTTTACAATCGTTGCTATCAACGAAGTTCCATGTTGAGAAATTTTATTTTTAGTGGTTTGCAGTAGGCCCAATACAATTTAAAGAGTTTTCAATTGCAACAATGAGTAAAACTTTATGTGGTTTATACGTAAGTGTACAAGTAAAGTCTGTTGGATATTTACTAAAGTGAGTAATGTGAGTTAAGCTGATGTGTATTTATTTTAAGTGAATGTTACTTATGTCCCCAGCGAGTAGGGATTATAAAGAATGGACACTGAGCAAATTTTTCTGTGTTTTGTTTCTCTGTGCGCCAGCGTTTAGTTCCACTTTCAAGCGCTAGAGGTTAGTGTAATCGATCATACGCCAAGATAATAATTGAGAATAGAGTTGAGACACAGGATCCAAACATCGCCTACCTTATTGCATAATTCAGTAACGCTTTGCTTCAAATAAATTCAAGTTAACAGCTTTTCCTTATTTCTCAGTGGCAAACTAGTTGTAATAATAATATTTTATATTTAAGATATAATAAATTATATTATAAAATAATATAATACATTATAAAATTAAGTATCGAATTCGTTTAATATTTGTATATAATATAATATAGGTATATGATTTTGTGCGAGATCGTGCGTATTTACTTGGTTTCCGCACAAAACCAATCCGCGGAAAGTGTAAAATTCCACATTCAGTGTTCCCAACCTAACAAACATAAAAATTTCCCTCTTCTTACCGCTTAAGTGACATATTGATTTTACTGCTTTAGGCTTTTAACATATTATTTTTAGAGACGTTCAATATACTAGTAATAATTATAAATTGGAAACTTGCCACTGCAATTTCACCTAAATTGCACAGTTAATTATTGTTTTTAAATATTTGCAAAAATTAAGTAAACTCTACAACTCCACTAAACTTATTGCATTCGTGATGCAAGTAACATTAAGGAAGCCGTGAAAAAATCAACAAGATTTCAGATGCCGATGTTATTACTGCAATATGTTATATAAATAATATTGTTAAAATATTAAAATGAAAAATAAATCATTACATAACCTTACCGTTTGTTTTAAGTTCGCATTTATAGACTGGGGGAAAAAAAAAGACAGACGTATATCACGGCCTGCTGGAGTATAGTAAACACAGAAAACATTTTAAAGCAAGAATGTTGAAGATAGATATTTTTGTTTTGCTAATTTGCCGTCATTGCACAGAAACCAAGATGGAGATTTCAGTCCAACTAATTAGAAATTCCTCTTTCAGGTATGTAATAAACGATCTTCGCACAAAATAATGTACGTTTCGCTTTTTCAAACTTTTCCTCGAACATAAAAACTTCAACATACCGCTCTTGTAACGCATATTACTATTACTTCTCGTAAGAGTTTTGTTTCTCCATTTTCAGCGCTATCAAATCATTACATATTTTAATTGTTGTTGGGGTCAACGTCTCAACTCTCATTATAAAGGAACTCTAGAGTGTAGACATTACAGTTAATGACGGATTTATTATTTTATGGATCCAATTTATTTTATTTGAGTACATAATGTACCTAGATGTATTAATTATATGTGTTATATTTCCGCTGTGTCGACTGCTAGCTGGTGTGATGTCAGCGCCAACTCTAGGGAGAAAGCAGAATCTCACGCTCTAGCTGGCTTGAAGGTCATTGAAATCAGCCCGGCTACATCAAAGGTACCGACGCGAAGTGTCCATTCTTTATAATCCGTATTCGCTGATGTCCCGCCTACTATAGGAGACATAGGCCAGTTTTACACTAATCCTAAACATATTTAGTATAACTTGTATATAATTATATTATTTATTATTACCCATTTCAACGAGTACTGATGACCACTGCAAAATACGATAATTTGGTCCAGGGAGCATTCTCTTTTGGCACAAGGATGATTTATGTAACGTGTTTCTAAATTAGTCTTTTCAATACCGGTACATTCTTTAATATAATTTGGTACAGGGAGCATTCTCTTTTGGCACAAGGATGATTTATGTAACGTGTTTCTAAATTAGTCTTTTAAATACCGGTACATTCTTTAATATAATTTGGTCCAGGGAGCATTCTCTTTTGGCACAAGGATGATTTATGTAACGTGTTTCTAAATTAGTCTTTTAAATACCGGTACATTCTTTAATATAATTTGGTACAGGGAGCATTCTCTTTTGGCACAAGGATGATTTATGCAACGTGTTTCTAAATTAGTCTTTTAAATACCGGTACATTCTTTAATATAATTTGGTCCAGGGAGCATTCTCTTTTGGCACAAGGATGATTTATGTAACGTGTTTCTAAATTAGTCTTTTAAATACTGGTACATTCTTTAATATAATTTGGTACAGGGAGCATTCTCTTTTGGCACAAGGATGATTTATGTAACGTGTTTCTAAATTAGTCTTTTAAATACCGGTACATTCTTTAATATAATTTGGTACAGGGAGCATTCTCTTTTGGCACAAGGATGATTTATGTAACGTGTTTCTAAATTAGTATTTTAAATACCGGTACATTCTTTAATATAATTTGGTCCAGGGAGCATTCTCTTTTGGCACAAGGATGATTTATGTAACGTGTTTCTAAATTAGTCTTTTAAATACCGGTACATTCTTTAATATAATTTGGTACAGGGAGCATTCTCTTTTGGCACAATGATGATTTATGTAACATGTTTCTAAATTAGTCTTTTAAATACCGGTACATTCTTTAATATAATTTGGTACAGGGAGCATTCTCTTCTGGCACAAGGATGATTTATGTAACATGTTTCTAAATTATTAGTATTTTAAATACCGGTAAATTCTTTAATAAAACGCTGAAAAACAAATGTGAATATAGGGATGTGGAGTGAGTACGAAATTGTTTTTATTTTTTGGCGCGTCACTTTTACGTAAATAACGACAAATAAAAACTAACATGCCACATAACATTATTTTAAGAAATACAGGAAACAAGCATGAATAATATTCACCATTCTTAATGAACTTGGGATAGAAAAAAATATGGAATAGAAATTACATACAAATGTGCGTGTAATAAACAATAAGCAAACCATCTTCGATTAATCATTTCAAAACAACGTGAATATAGCGTGGATTGTGTAGGAAAATAATTTCTTATATGTTGCCCCCAATGTGCATCATTGTTAACTTATGAAAACAAATGAAAATTAACATGGCATATAAACACTATTTGAAGAAAGGTAGGAGATGCTGTATTAAGTAATATTCATCGTTCTTAATGATCTTTAGATGGCAAATAACAATGAAATATGTATAAAATAGAAATTACATACAGGTGAGCATATAAAAAACAGTAAGTAGAATCATATCTGATTAATAAGCTTAAATTACTCCAGGTTTAGTGTAAGAGTGGCCTATATCTAACGATGTCTCCCAGTAAATTAATTTAAAAACAAAAATCGTGTTAGAAAATTGAATTTGTATATTTTTTCTGAAACTTTCCAAATAATTGTAGGCAGTCTTTTACATTAGATTGCCGAAAATTGGTTATAGCGCAGCATTGGCAGTGATAAAAGTGTGAAATATTCGTTCAGTGGGCGGTGGATACTCTACATTGACCTTATTTTACGCTCATCTTTAATCAACAACAGAAAGTCATTGCAATATGAAAGGTAAACATGCGACGAGAATCTTCAACATTTCCCTAGTTACAACGCAAGAAACATTCTTAAATAGATCTGAAAATCGACAAATTATTACAGCGAAAAGTGTTTTGATATGTTATCTTGTTTTCAAAGCGTTTAATAAAAAAAATGCTTATAAAGAAATACAACACTGATCGAAAGTGTGCTGTGAAATTTCTACAAGAAGTGTTAATATTTAACATATTATGTTACGTGAAAGAAATTGTGAACTTTAAGTGTAAGAGTGATGAACTGTACTGTGATACACGACTCACACGTAGGTATGGCGCTACTGTAGTTGAATGCGATATCTTGGTAATTTTTATTTTATTGGGTTATTTTACGACGCTGTATCAACATCTAGGTTATCTAGCGTCTGAATGATATGAAGGTGATAATGCCGGTGAAATGAGTCCGGGGTCCAGCACCGAAAGTTACCCAGCATTTGCTCGTATTGGGTTGAGGGAAAACCCCGGAAAAAACCTCAACCAGGTAACTTGCCCCGACCGGGATTCGAACCCGGGCCACCTGGTTTCGCGGCCAGACGCGCTGACCGTTACTCCACAGGTGTGGACGATATCTTGGTAATGTCATAATATATTCATCTTAATGTCTTTACAGAAATAGAACTAAAATCACGTGGAAAAAGTATGAAATTTCTATCATTGCCAACAGTGTTTGGTGGTATATTAAGACGTTAGTAAATATAACAGTGAGCGACAAAGGTAATATCAACAGAAAGTGCTAAATTATTTCGTATAGAACATTACATATTTTTGGGGGTAAATTGATAGAAGTGTCCATGTACTATGTACAGACAATTCTACTGCTTTTTTGTTCTTTGTTCCAGGACACAAATTTAAGAAATAACTTACCTTTATTGCATTGAAATACATTGCCCTAGACCAAAAACTTTGAAAGAATCTTCGGCCTTAGATTATTTTGACCTATAGAGCATGCATTATTTGTTGAGGATCTGTCTGCAATTTGAGGTACAAATTCAAGTAATAACTGAACTTCACTGCATTCAAATATAATTCCCTGGGGTCAAAGGACAAAAATATATGGAATTTTCGGAATAGATGCATTATAGGGGCCACCCATCACACAATATATGCAAAAAAAAAAAAAAAAAAAAAAGATCAGCGGAAGTGATGGTTCGGTTAGCGTTTTTAGTATTCGATAAGCATTAAATGCTACCAAATTAAAAAAATTAAATAATAGGAATTTAAATAGTTTGTTACTAGATGCGATTTAGTCAGTTTGTATTATAGTTTTGGTCCAGGGAAAATAAATTTTACCATTACTGCCGTTATTTCCATTTTGAAGTACAAGTCAACAATATAAAACTGACTGTTAATTAATTATTTATTTATTTATTTATTTATTTATTTATGCCTATAATAGGGCAAAGCCCAAATTACAATAGACAGGACAGATATTCGTTTACAAAAAAAAAACATAGATAACATGAAAAAAGAGATGAAACAGATACAAGTGTAAATACAAATTAAAATGGAAAATGAGAAAAGAAAAAAAAAAAAAAAAACAGGCAAATATATCTACCTAAGTAAAAGATACAGATATAGATAGAAATGAAAAATACAAAATAAAATAAATGAAAAATAGTTAAATATAGATATCATAGCCAAAAATGTAAAATGTAGCTATAATTGGCAAATTACAGAGTAACAAATAGCAATATTATATAAAATCAACTACCTTCAGTATGTTAATAAGAAAATGTTTGTATTCCATGTAAGAAATGCAGAAATCTAGATCCCTTGTTTTACATATTTCATTGAAAATTGAACACATTTTTAACACTGGTGAATTTTTAAGTGATGAAGTGTTTGATATTTATAATATAACAATTGACGATTTCTTAAATATGATGTTCTAGCGTTAATCTGGATTTGTGATAATATTTCGCTATTATCCAGTAGACCGTTGAATATTTTATATAATAAAAGTTGTTGAGCAAGTAATCTACGACTTCCAAGAGACATTAAATTAAATTCAGCAAGTAGATTAAGTTGGTAATGCATTTTATATCGATTATAACGACAATACATATCGAGAGTAACATTCATACCATTCAACCAATCAGGAAATTGGCGCCTATAATACATCTGTTCGCCGTGACGTAACTTTGGTTTGGTTTGTGTTATTCTGAACTCTAATCGTTCATTTAAATAGGTGTGAAGCTTACTTAAACACTTTTTCTCAGCCTCAATTTCCCTTGCTAAGGACCTAATGTTCCTTCCCCAGTTCTCCACTGACAATGCCAATGACATTGTTCATTTGAACACTTCTGCGTAATGTAGAAATATTTTATTTCATCATCTGATATATTTATCCTGTTGGTAAGACAAAACCATGTGATAAACAATAACCAATCGGTTTTACCTTTTCAGGATAAGAAGAAAAGCAATACCGTACTGCGCATGCGTGGGAATTCCAAGCGATAACTTTTACGTAGCGTCAGTACTCTTTAAGAAATACCGTGAAGGCTTCATCATCCTCACATCACTCCAACACCATCTAGCGTCGAAAAGAGTGCAGCAGGGGGAATTATCAGCATATCTGAGTATCAGATAACATCAATTTTTGCACCTGGCATTATCAACAGCTGTCGGAATCCTCTCCAAGGCCAACATGGAACACGAGCATGGAGACGATGAAGGTATCGTGCTTGCGAAAGTTGTAGCGATGGTTGTCTTGAGCCTGGCAACCTTTTTGTTAGGCATGCTCCCCACAAAGTTATCTTCGTGGCTGGAGTGGAACAGGACTGTAGACGGAGTCATGCAGACTTCCAGAAAATCTCGTACAATATTATCTCTGATGCTTTGCTTTGGAGGAGGCGCATTGCTGTGTACAACATTCCTCCATATGTTACCCGAAGTGAGGGAAAGCATAGAAGATCTGCAGGGAGAAGAAAAGATTTCAAAGACAAGTTTTCACCTCCCTGAACTCGTGATGTGCTGCGGATTTTTCACGATGTATCTAGTCGAAGAATTTGTTCATCTCTATTTACACAGGCGAGAGAAATCTAAAGGAGTCTCAAAAATTGATAATGTAATACACAGGAGTTTTAGTGTAAGAAAATGCTCAGGAAATAAAGAAAACGAGCAAGATGGCGCTGCTGATATACCGGCAAGATCTGACGATACTTCATCACAGAAAGTTCTCCACGATTATCCTATAACTTTATCAACAGACGAAATAAACAAGAGTGGCCAGGGTTACGACGAGGTTCGAATGGTGGTTCCTCCACACCCTCACTCGCACATCCCTGTCTCGAGCACGGACGACCCCATTGTGGCATCAGTCCGTGGACTTCTGGTCGTACTTGCGTTATCCATCCACGAACTCTTCGAAGGTCTTGCTGTAGGTCTGCAGACGAGCACTTCTTTTGTGTGGTACATGTTGGGAGCTGTATCGGCACACAAGCTTGTGATAGCCTTCTGCGTGGGCATCGAACTCGTGAGCTCCAGGACGAGGTTAATGCTCACCGTGATCTACATCTCAACTTTCGCCCTCGTGTCGCCCATCGGTATTGGTATCGGCATAGGACTCAGTGAAAGTGCTGCGGAATCTGTGGAAGGAGGAGCTCCCAACGCGATTCTGCAAGGGATGGCGACGGGAACGCTGCTGTACGTGGTGTTCTTCGAGGTGCTCCAGAGGGAGAGGGCCAACAAGCAGTCCGGACTCTTCCAGCTTCTCGCCATCATGACTGGCTTCGGAATCATGTTCGGACTTCTTATCGCTGGTGAGTCAGATATGCTTTCATTAATTATGTACTCATACCGTGTGTTCATTTCAAAACTTCTCACTTAACATATGCATGGCAGAGTAAAAAAAAAAAAAAGATGTAATTTTCGAGGGAGAAGTTCAAAACCACTGCTGATTAAATTTTCTGTTCCATCCCTTCTTCCTCAACCCATATTTTTTAAATTAAAATTGCACCTAGATACATCATTTTAAGGGGTTAGGTACAGCTTACAGCAGTAAAATTTTGGAAATATTCAACATTTTTTCCCTCCATTACTGTATCTTGTACAATAGTGAAAATTGGTATGTGTAAAACACTGTTCTTCTACTATATGAAAAAATATACGATTTAAAAACAATTATTTGCATTCTTTTCAAACTTCAGTTCGCTGTGCAGTGATGAAGCGTTTCCCAAATAACTAAAAAAACTATACAACATTCTGTGATGAAATTTTTTGTGTGTATTTTTACATGTTATTTATACATGTAATATCAACAATATGATGCAAGATCACTCCTCTACCTTTGATAGATTGTGTAATAAAAATATATTCTTTTAAAAATGGTCAAATATCAGTATTTTCTTCTAACACAAAATAAAAACCATGTATTGTGGGTCCCTATCACCACGGCATGGCGCGTCCTCAGGTTGCGGATCGAGGAGACGGCCTCCAGATATGGAGGGTAGCTGTGAATATATTGAATAAGCAGTCGTGGACAGCCGATGAGGGGTTTCCTCCAGCTTGGGGGTTGGGCGAAGGGCTAACAACCCATCACCGTAAAAAACAGCTTGTTACGAATCTTTCAGGGTGAACAGTATACCCACCACTAGCAAGAGGTATTGCTCATGCTGGAGCATCAACAATTTTTATATTAATAATTTATTTTATTTATGTATAATTATAGCGTTTTTAGTTATGATACCAATATTTTTAAGGGAGGCCGAGACGTAGATGGGAAGATGATATTAAAATGAATTTGAGGGAGGTGGGTTATGATGATAGAGAATGGATTAATCTTGCTCAGGATAGGGACCAATGGCGGGCTTATGTGAGGGCGGCAATTAACCTCCGGGTTCCTTAAAAGTCAGTAAGTAAGTAAGTAAGTGGACAAAAAAAATATTATTTTTTAAGGAATGTAGTTGAAAGAACATGATATTGTAAATATGAGTTTCAGCAATAAAATAAAAGAGAGAGAACATGAAAAAGTTAACAGGTTTATGAGTTGTGAGGGAAGCGCTTCATCACTGCACAGTGAACTGCCACCATTTTCAATTTTGAAAAAAAAAATATATGAGTAATTTTTTTAACCGTACAAATATTTTTTTCATATAGCAGAAGGACAGTGTTTTACACATACCAATTTTCACTATTGTACAAGATACAGTAATGGAGGAAAAAAATGTTGAATGTTTCCAAAACTTTTTAAGCTGTAAGCTGTACTTAACCCCTTAAAGGGACGATACATTCCCCCCCCCCCAAAAAAATCCGTTCACCAATCATTTATTCAATAACAACAATATGATTACAGGGGTTAAAAATGAATATAAGTCATTTATAACAAATAACAATAAAAACGGACACAACAATATTTCGCGGCCTACTGATAAATATCCAAAGATCCTACGTACGCGATATGACTTCAGTTTGTAAAAATAGACTTAACAAAATAGAAACGAACAAAAGCCTCCGGGATATTCCACGATCCGAGCAAGTTAGCTCAGATGGTAGAGTTTGAGACTTGCATTCGGGAAGTCCCGGTTCAAACCTCGCGGTCAGTCAGTCTCACTGGGGTTTTTCTTGATTTCCATTAGTCACAAAGGCAAATGCCAAGCTGGAAATTTACATACCATGCATGATTAATCACCTCAATCACCATTATCATAAACGTTAATCAAAAGCCTAAAATGAGTTACATCAACACAAGCCATCTGCAACGCAATAGAAATAGGAACTCAACAATAGTAACCACGGCCTACTGGTATACCCACAGATCGAAGGAAAAAAAAAACACGCGATATTACCACAGATGTTAAAACGTGTATAAATAAACTTAACAGAAAAAAATCCATGATAACAGGAACTCCAGTCATACCAACAAAATAGATTTGTTTTCTACTATACACAGTAATACCACTCTTTTTGTTAAGTTTATTTATACATCCATTGATCGCGTGTTAGATCTGTGGGTATATTAGTAGGCCATTGTTACAATTGAGTTCCTGTTTCTATTGTGTGTTGTAGATGGCTTGTGTTCATGTAACTGATTTTAGATTTTGATTAATGTTTATGATACTGGTCATTGAGGCGGTGATGAATCATGGTATGCAAATTTAAAATCCGGCAATTACCTTTGTGACTGAAGGAAACCATGAAAAACCCCAATCAGATTGGCCGGCCAAGGGGTTTGAACCCGAGACCTCCCGAATGCGAGTCACAAACGTTACCGTCTGCCCAAATTCGCTCGATAGAGTGATAGCACAGTATCTTCAAAATAGGTCTAATATCAACTAAGCTTCAATCCATTAAATGATTAGTTTCTGACTATCTCAGAAATTGGACCAAATTATTATTATTATTATTATTATTATTATTATAGTTCGATTAATTAAAATGTGTCTCAGTGAAACGTACAGCAGAGTTCGTATAGGTCAGTTTCTGTCAGATGCGTTTCCAATTCACTGTAGGCCAAAGCAAGGAGATGCACTATCACCTTTACTTTTTAACTTTGCTCTAGAGTATGCCATTAGGAAAGTCCAGGATAACAGAGAGGGTTTGGAATTGAACGGATTACATCAGCTTCTTGTCTAGGTGTGGATGACGTGAATATGTCAGGAGAAAATCCACAAACGATTAGGGAATTTTACTGGAAGAAAGTAAAGAGATAGGTTTGGAAGTAAATCCCGAAAAGACAAAGTACATGATTATGTCTAGTGACCAGAATATTGTACGAAATGGAAATATAAAAATTGGAATTTATCTTTTGAAGAGGTGGGGAAGTTCAAATATCTTGGAACAACAATAACAAATATAAATGATACTCGGGAGGAAATTAAACACAGAATAAATATGGGAAATGCCTGTTATTATTCGGTTGAGAAGCTTTTATCATCCAGTCTGCTGTCCAAAAATCTGAAAGTTAGAATTTATAAAACAGTTATATTACCGGTTGTTCTTTATGGTTGTGAAACTCGGACTCTCACTTCGAGAGAGGAACATAGGTTAAGGGTGTTTGAGAATAAGGTTCTTAGGAAAATATTTGGGGCTAAGAGGGATGATGTTACAGGAGAATGGAGAAAGTTACACAACACAGAACTGTACGAATTGTATTCTTCACCTGACATAATTAGGAACATAAAATCCAGACGTTTGAGATGGACGGGGCATGTAGCAAGTATGGACGAATCCAGAAATGCATATAGAGTGTTAGTTGGGAGGCCGGAGGGAAAAATACCTCTAGGGGGGCCGAGACGTAAATGGGAAGATAATATTAAAATGGATTTGAGGGAGGTGGGATATGATGACAGAGTATGGATTAATCTTCCTCAGGATAGGGATCAATGGGGGGCTTATGTGAGGGCGGCAATGAACCTCCGGGTTCCTTAAAAGCCAGTATCAGTATTATTATTATTATTATTTATTTTTATTGTTATTATTTATTTATTTTTCTTTTAAGTCCGATACGGTTTATCATTCCCTTTAACATTATGTGTCTGAAGATAGGAGGCGCAATTTATAATTCCGAAGTGGGGTTGGAAGATAAAAGGGTGGAACACAAAATTCAATCAGCTGCGTTGAACTAAATCGACGTGTTTTCTGTCAAAATCGGGTTGGAAGTTTTGGAAAGAACACAAGCTATATTGACACAGGATCCCATAGGCGTAGGTGCTTGGACTACATAGCCGTTCACCCTTGGAACCGTTGAGTCCGCGGAACAGAAAAATGTTTTCAAATAGTATTTTAATTAAGTTTAATTTTGTCATGTTCTCAGATTTTACAGCTTGTTGGATTTTTTTTATCTGAGAGCATCCAGGCACAGAATTTAACAGGAATGATATTGCCCGAGGCATTTCTCTTGGCTTGCATGTATTACGTACCTATACACCAATTTTAGCTTTTAAATTCTCTAAATTTCAGTCTTCAGGTTCAGACTTGAACAGTGTTATCATTCAGAATTAGATCGAAGCAACGATAAAGAAATTAAATTTGTGTCTCACCGAGTTGGCATTGGAGAATTCGATTCACTCCCTATTTTGAACATCTTTTTAGCAACAAATGATTTTTTTTAAATATCGTTAGAAATAAGCTATAGCATAATATTGATCCCATTAACATTAAAATTAATACGAGAAGCGATTATTTGGGAAGCTACGAATCATATTCATTCATTCATAGCTATATGTCATAGGCAGGTCCTTCACTGCAAACCCAGCATTCTCAATTTTTTTTCCTTTCTTGTGGTCTCCGCATACGATTCATATATCTTAATGTTCATTATTATCTGATATCTTCTTCTGTCTCGAACCTTTTTTTCCCCGTTCAATATTCCTTCCAGCGCGTCCTTCAGTAGGCAGTTTCTTCTTAGCCAGTGACCCAGCCAATTTACTACTCAAGTACAGTAGAGTACCCAGACAAGTGTACTTTTTATCTAATTTATCTCTGCTAATTACTCACAAGCCTCGTTGGGAACAAGACCGCAGAATTCCATCCACTCTTATCATCGGCCTTGACAATAAACCACTAATGAAAAGAGAGGGATGTGAAATAGCGTGTCTTGATGAATACACGAAGAATATAGCATCAGTATTAAAAAAATACTCTGAAAAACAAGAATTCAGGAGCGAAATTACCTTTCATCATCCTAAACTTCAGATGGTACGATACTCGTGTTTTTCAACTCCGTGAGTCAGAAAATATTTTCTTCAGGATTTCAAAACCTGATCTTCCCAGCGTATTGCGGAACCCTTATCACGACAGCCTCGTGAATATTATATTAGCAAGAAGATACGCTTTGATATCATCAACTTTGATCATTTTGTTGCAGTAGAAGTTAATGGGGTAAAACCAATAATTATAGCGTACAAAACTCATATTACACAATGCTCGAAAGTTACCGAAACTTTTGGCAGCGAAAGTTTAGGTCTACCGCCCTCTCAATTAGGCCCGGTATTATAAATAGGGTTAATCTAAAGATTAACTTAAACCGAAGTTAAACGTAACCGAAAGTTTAAAGCAATGCGCCGTATTACAGAGTCTCGGTTAAGTTAAACTGTAGTGAAATACGATTGGTATTACTGCTAGGAAAGAAAAAAAGACGATCGCTACTGTTTTATTATGTTATTGTTGTTAAAAAGTCCGATCCTCGTGAACAATCTTCTTTAAGAAAAATCTTTGTTCTTCGATAACTGAGAAAATATCATAAAAAAACCTTTAGAGGAACAATACCGGCTACTTCAGTATGCTTGTCAGACTTAACCTCAAATAGTTTCTTAATGTGGTTACCAACGTTATACTCCCAAACATATTGCAACCAAACTAAGCCATGCATGACCATCCACGACTGAACTCCATACACAATCAGTTGACTAATGAACTTTAATATCAGTGTGCGTATTTTATAAGTTGTGTAGAATGTTTATCAAATAGAATATTTACAGGATATTCTAGTGTGTTTATATTATGTATGGCTCAAAAACAGTTCTTTATTTATCCTAATTCCTGTATATAAAGTTACACACAATTATAGGAATTTCCTGAAACCCCGGCCACTTTTTATCAAGATTAAACTTGTATAAAATGGCTTCGTGCTTCTCATGAATTTCATTTCTGCACTTTGTATTTTTTCTCTTAATGCTACTAACGTTCATAACTTTTTCTATACGGGACTTTACTTCTGGACGATTTCTCGTACGTCTGGAATAGTGGAGGAAGAGAGGTACTTACTTTCATAATGCAATGCTAATCCTGATTTACACTCAAACAGAAAATAATGAAGATTTTCTTAGTCACTGATTAGTGTTCATCGCTATTGCGTGAAGATGACGGTGACATATCCATTTTCGATTTCCTTTTATATGAAGAAAACTCAAAACTGGTCTTTTGTAATAATAAAAATTACTTACGAATGATTTTTAAGAACCGGTAGGTTCACTGCTGCCCTCACATAAGCCCGCCATTGGTCCCTATCCTGAGCAAGATTAATCCAGCCTTTATCATCATATCCCACCTCCCCAAAATCCAATTTAACATTATTCTCCCATATACGTCTCGGCCTTCCCAAAGTCTTTTTTTTTTAATTTTATTGGGTTATTTTACGACGCTGTATCAACATCTAGGTTATTTAGCGTCTGAATGATATGAAGGTGATAATGCCGGTGAAATGAGTCCGGGGTCCAGCACTGAAAGTTACCCAGCATTTGCTCGTATTGGGTTGAGGGAAAACCCCGGAAAAAACCTCAACCAGGTAACTTGCCCCGACCGGGATTCGAACCCGGGCCACCTGGTTTCGCGGCCAGACGCGCTGACCGTTACTACACAGGTGTGGACCCAAAGTCTTTTTCTCTCCGGTCTCCCAATTAACACTTTATATGCATTTCTGGTTTCACTCATATGTGCTACATGCCCTGCCCATCTCAAACGTCTGAATTTAATATTCGTAAATTATGTTAGATGAAGAATATAATGCGTGCAAATCTGCGTTGTGTAACTTTCTCCATTCTCGTATAACTTCATCTATCTTAGCCCCAAAGGTTTTCCTAAGCTCCTTATTCTCAAACACCCTTAACCTCTATTACCATGAAGATTCTCGAACTCTATACCCTCAGCATCAAAGTATTCGCAGTCTACGCTTTTCATATGGAAAACACATGCCTCACTCCTGATGTTATCTCTCAGGATCTGTTGAGTGGTATCGTAAACAGATCTTACAAAGTTCGCTAAATTATGACAATGTGATAGTCTTCAAAAGGTTCATACAAATTATACAGCAGACAAGATGTTGACTGTCTGGTGTACGAGATTCAAGAATATTCATATAGATAGAAACAGCTGAGGCAGATAAGATTGATGGGATTACAGATTAAGCGACTTGGAAACCTCTTATCTGTCATACAACTGAACGCGTGCATCTACTCGATTTCACTCCACGAGGAATTAATGTAATAACTAATCTTATCTATTCTCTGTCACTTACGTACTGTGTTATATTAATAACATTTGGTACTCACCCTCCATACAGTAACCGCTGGAAGTATTGCTCAACTTATGTGATGTGTAATTCACTAAACCTACTCACAGAATCTGTTTCATTAAACCTATTCACTAGTATTGTTTTTCTACACGGAACTGGGCGGTCAGGTAATTTACGTCTAAAGTTATCTCTTCTTGTGTCATACGATTTTTTTTTCCGTATGAAGGCTAGGCTATGTACGTTTTCAAAATACGTACCTACAGTTCACGCATTCAATATATACCATTGCAAAATAGAATATAATTTGAACTATATATATATATATATATAATTTGAACTGGTGATGGAAATTACGGGAAAACGGCTGAACGGATGTTAATGAATGACCCGTGATTTTGAAGCTTGGAACCCAAATTGTTTCAGAAAAATAGTAGTTTTCAGTGAAATGTCAATTTTCGTACATCAATTTCCTACTTTCCAAAATCCATCTGTTGTCAGTTTTGGGAAATAATGGCTTTTCAGAAAAAAAAAAACAAAACACAAACACACTAAAATAAACAATATCACACGAAGGCTACGATCTGCAGGATTGCTGACATATTTCGAGTTCAGATGGCTCAGATTCTCTGACATCAATATGTCGATCTTCATTTGTGTAATTTTCTGATAACGTATAAAAAATAATTTACAGGTCTGATTCTCTTGTCTGTAGTTTCCCGAGTACAGCTGTGTATTGGCTATTAAGAACTACAAAACTTAAGAATGTTTGATGACATTATTACCATTAAAAATTAAATATTATTGTAGTTAATGCAATTATGTGAGTAGACCTATTTGTCACTAATTACACACATTAATGCTATATTGATGATGTGAAAGTGAAACCTTTTGGGGAAAGAATATTTTAAATTAGATCTTCATTTCTATAATTTATTGAATAACAGAGCTCTATATATAATGTTACTGAAAGCTATAAAACTTACATAAGGTAAGAATATTGTTATTAAAATGAAATATTTTTATAGTTATTAATCAAGTTATGTACGTCTTTTTCATATATTTAATGGCACTGAGATTTAGATATTTATGTGTGAATCTCTAATTTTCCTAGGTAGTAATGAGTCGTGCTTCCTATTTTAGCCGTGTCTTGAAACTAGATCAAAATTAATTTCATATTTCTTTGGTTTAATCGAACCTGAAATTTTCTTAACTCTCACCTACAATCCTCAATGACCTGAAATAGCTACTGCATTACTCCCACATGAAAAACTCGCTGATCATCCTAACATTGTTATTTGCGTTTTCGCGTTGAAACTCAAGAACTGATGATGGATAGGTTCAAGGAAAAGTCTTTGGCATAAAACAACATTCAGAGGAAGTATGTTTCACTATTAGGGGAGAGTCGGGTAGTATCGGACATCGGGTAATATCGGACAGTGAGTTTCTTTCATCTACCACACGATGATAGTACCTGATTGACATGGTTACGTTTCTGTGATGTCGCATACAGAAACGTAACCATGTCATTCAGGTACTACCATATGGTGGTAGATGAAAGAAACGCACTGTCCGATACTACCCGATGTCCGATACTACCCGACTCTCCCCTATGGAAGCAAATAACTTTCAAAATGTCTGGTAGGCTATTTTTCATTGAAAATAAATCTGAAGCATTTTTATTTGAACATCTAATGAACTTCGTTTGCAGCATTTGCTGCACAAGCCACTAGTAATGTAATAAACTGCACTTATTTTTAATTGACTCACTGCATGCCTTTACTGTAGGCTGTCCAATACAGACTAACACAGTTAATTTTGGGGACGGGAATTCACGAACCATGCAGCTTTCACGTGGTGATCTGTATGTCTCTTTCCCTCATTCACTGTCTTTTGGCACGCACACAAAAAGAAGAAAGAGGCGATAACTGAAGGATAGCAAACACTGTCAGGAGTGATGCAATAAGCTAAACATTAGGGGATTCACCAGCCATACAGGTTAGGGTAGAAAACATGTGACAATATTCGAATCGGCATATTTAGTGGTTGGTCCAATTTTGAAAACTTATTAGTAGACTTCGTTGAATTGCCACACGCAGCATGCAATCAGGTTGCCGATGTACGGTAGTATAGCAGAGGTGAGCGACCGCCCGGTCTCGTAGTATAAGCAGTTCATGTTAAGAGCTGTGACCGGTCCAAATAGATAGAGCAGCTACAGCTAATGTATACCTATGTAAGCACTTGTTTTTGCATTACTGTGCTTGGAATAGTCAAAGCTTAACATTTGTTCAGTGCAGACAAGAATTCAATCAAACATACTACAATGAGAGTGTTGTTGTTCCAAACAATTGCCCCTGGAATACCCTTACCCCCGCAGCCAGTCTTGACCCGTTGGAAAACGTGGTTGGATGCTGTTAATTATTATGCAGAATATTACGGCAAAATAATGGAGGTAATTGATGCATTGGATAGTACAGACAGTTCCGCTGTTGCAGCTGTAAAATCATTCCTTCTGAACAGCTATTGAAAGATATTCTGTTCATTGATTCTAATTTTAAAATCGTGTCCAAAAGCATCACCCTGTTAGAATCGTCTAAACTACAACTCTCAGACGCCCTTAATATAGTGGATAAAGTATCACAAACCGTTATCCAAAGTAACAATTCACTAATTTCAGACAAAGTGAAATGTAAGTTGAGAAATATTATTGCTAAAAAAATTCTGCCTATTCACAACTTCGTATTATAAATGATGTACTATCAGGTCACGACAAGACATCTGAAGTTGGCGTACTGAAAAGTAGTGACTTTCCGTTCTTCAAATAGGCTATGCACCTATTACATCGTGTGATGTTGAACGTACATTTTCCCAATATAAAAAGTGTTTGAGTGACCATCGGAGGAGGTTCACTTTGCAGTCGCTCAAAATGTACGTAACTCTTCACTGCAATGTACATATTCAAAGATGATGTGAGTATATTACATTAAATTTTAAGAGTTAATATATCTCACTAAAAAATAATAGTGTATTTACATGTTTAGACGTTTCCTACTTCAGTGATCATTCATTATATTTCTTGAATGCAGGATACAGGTTTTATTGTAACCGCAGTATACTGCTCAGTGTTCACATCAGAGGCATACTCCAGCCGTTGCACGCCCCCTTCTCATACAGTCTATACCGCGTGCGTAGAAAACCTTACGATTCTCGTGGCAATTCCACGAAGTCTACTTATTAGCTTACCAATAGTTATTAACATATATATCCTGTAGGACCAAAAAAAATTAATCTTCATGTAGATTCTTATTAGCCTAAATTTAGCAACACCTGTCGCTGGTCGGCCGACAGAAATACCTGGGACGTTCGCTGGGCCTCACTGTACATTTTACGCGTTTCCGAACAATTCGTTACGTGCTATTCATCCATCTTTTTTCTACGACGCTGTATCAGCATCTCAGGTTATTTAGCGTCTGAATGAGATAAAGGTGATAATGCCGGTGAAATGTGCCCGGGATCCAGCACCGATAATTATCCAGCATTTGCTCGTATTGGGTTGAGGAAAAACCCCGGAAAAAACCTCAACCAGGTAACTTGCCCCGACCGGGATTCGAACCCGGGCCACCTGGTTTCGCGGCCAGACGCGCTAACCGTTACTCCACAGGTGTGGACTTCATCCATCGTGTAATAAAATATATACCATCATTTCGTATCCGCAAAATTTGCTCAACTGTACCCCTAGTTCACCATCTCGCTTCTTTGTAGCTTTAGAGTATTTCCTTTTTCTGAAAATGAAAATTCTCCATACAAGCTGAAGAAATATATGCATAATACATACTAGGTTCAAAAAGTTCCCGGAATTTGCTAGTATCATAGAAACAACGTACCTTAAACACTATTCTACAGCATTCCCTTCAAAATAGTTGCCTTCCGCAACAACACACTTTTGCCAACGCGTGTAGAGTTCCTGGAAGCAGGCCTGGAAGCCATTTTGTGAAACCCGTCTTAGTGCTCTCGTCGCGTTTGCGATAACCTCTTCAGCATTGAATCTCCGTCCTTTCAGATGACTTTTCAGACGGGGAAACAGAAAGTAATCAGGTGGTGAGAGATCAGGAGAGTATGGTGGGTGATCCAAAGCAGTTATGTTGTGCCTGGCAAGAAAAATTCTTTACAATAATTGCGCGATGAGCAGGTGCATTGTCATGCATAAGGAACCAGTTGTTTTCTACCCACTTTTCTGGACGTTTCCTTCTCACTGCGTCCCAGAGGCGACGGAGGGTTTCTACGTACAATTCTTTCGTTACAGTACGACCTTCTGGAATGAACTCATGGTGCATGAGACCCTGAGAGTCGAAGAAAACTTCCAACATAACTTTGCTTTAAGTGTGCTTAAATGCGACAGGCTCATGTCAGTAGATTTACTGGCATGTGAAAGAACTCCTGCGGGACAAAATTCCGGCACATCCGGCGATGCTGATATAACCTCTGCAGTTGCGAGCGTCGTTAAATAAAACATAACATTTAAAATAACTTTGCCTTTGGAAGTGTCCCTAGGAAATTTTTGCTTCCGAGGAGATGTTTTCGATTTCCACTCAGATGACTGTCGTTTAGGGACTGGGTCGTACAAGTAGCACCAGTTTCATTTTGTTTAAGAAATCACCATCTTCATCAGCCATACTGATCATGTCCCCAGCAAAACACAGAACTTGATGTTTGTACTTTGCTCTGTGGACATAATTACAAAATGCGACGAACAAACAAAACACTATGATAAACAATTGCCTACAACTCAAAACCAATAATTGCCATTATCAGCAAACTTTAAGGAAATGACATCATGAATGTTACCAACAAAACAAATGTATAATATCCCTTGTTATATATTATTACGAAAAATGGTAGTAAAATTCCGGGAACTTTTTGAACCTAGTAGTATTACGTACTTGGTGCACAAATAAGATTTAATTTCTAATTTTATATAGGCTTCAGTACTACAAATTTTTTTCAAATACTTCACGCCGTTATTCCTTTTTTGTTTCGAAAAACAAAAGACGTATTCTTCTGAATTGTAAAAAATATTGGAACAAGGAGTAGAACACAACAATTCACAGTAGTTAAATAATAATAATAATAATAATAATAATAATAATAATAATAATAATAATAATAATAATAATAATAATAATTGTCCACTTTCCGCCATTCTGAATTTAGTATTTGTAACTTACTAATGAATTATCAAGTATTCTATACTAATGAAAGGAGACTTATAGACCTGTATACTTGTACTAATGCGATTTAAATATATTTGTTTCATATTATTAAGATTCATTTTGATGAATATGTGTTATAGAATATTTTTTTGCTTCTATTTCCTTCAAAAGAAACAATTTCATCTTCGTCACCATTTCAATAATTCTGCAGGCCATGTTGAATCTTTCGTACACTACTTTTAACACTTGAATATAAATAATTGATTAAATGGCGATCTTACTCGTGTTAATTATGTAAGCATGTGCGGCTTACAGCTGTTTCGGTGTTACTTGACACCATCCTCAGAGCCTACTAGACCTCGGCGCTATCTCAACTTCGCTGCCTGTTGTGTGGCTGCGTTCGTGTGATGAAGAGATCACAGAACAGATCAATTTCAGAACACACACACTATTTGACACAACTCTTCATCACACGAACGCACCCACACAACAGGCAGCGAAGTTGAAATAGCGCCGAGATCTAGTAGGCTCTGAGGATGGTGTCAAGTAACACCGAAACAGCTGTAAGTCACACATGCTTACATAATTAACACGAGTAAGATCGCCATTTAATCAATTATTTATATTCTGCAGTGCTTGTAATTTCGTAAAAATTAAGTTTGAGGTAAAGATCGTTATTAGTGGCATCTGCTGGCTAATATGGGAAACTATCAAGGAGCATTATGCGGGAATTGCGGAAAGAACATGATGATAAGAATAAAGAAGTAAATTTTTCATTATTAAAGAAGTAAATTAAAATAAATAACATTGCAGGGTTACGAAATTCATGGAATCTACTAATCTTGTCCACATCTATGGAGTAACGGTCAGCGCGTCTGGCCGCGAAACCAGGTGGCCCGGGTTCGAATCCCAGTCGGGGCAAGTTACCTGGTTGAGGTTTTTTCATGGGTTTTCCCTCAACCCAATACGAGCAAATGCTGGGTAACTTTCGGTGCTGGACCCCGGACTCATTTCACCGGCATTATCACCTTCATATCATTCAGACGCTAAATAACCTAGATGTTGATACAGCGTCGTAAAATAACCCAATAAAATAAAAAAAAATCTACTAATCTTTGCTCTATAACCAACCTTAAAATACATTACAATTAAAGAGACAGACATAACCTAATTCGATGAATGAAATACGAAGATAACCAGCTGCTTCATGTTATAACGTAGTATGTTTATTGATATGATGTCACTAGTAGCGATTCCGTGGCTACGTAGCGATGTACAGCACATTTTAATTCTTTTGTGTAATAGAAAGATGAAACTCCTTATTTTACAACAACTTTCATCAGTAATTTGTAATGTACAACACCATACCTTTGTGGAAATGGCTCCTGGTCACATGTTCTGTATCTAGTCATGATATAATTATGACGAAAGGTTTAATATTGTAAATTACACAATTTGCTTCACGTTTCTGAATATAATTTAATTGAATTTGAATACACGTCTAAACACAGAGTTACAAGATATTTTTTATTTGTATAGTTGATACATTGCCTGGGACAGATTACGGTTTTCAAAACAGAATTACAATACGAAGCTATCGATGCTACAGTAATTGCAAAGTAAAATATTGTGTTGTCGGTATCCCATTTGTTCCACTTTGTATACATTATTTACAAACGCCTCGATTAAAATAGCGTAATAAGCCGTTCCAATCAAAATCTACTAAATTATACACGCGGAGAACTGCTGGGGTCAATTGGGAGCCTCAGTGAGGAAAAGCGGAGCGCGGCATTTGTTTCTATAAACAGCAGAAACACGCATCGCACATTGCCGAACCTCTGGAACTAGCCTTAAAGTAAACAGATACGGCACTGCTCTCAAAATAATGCGGTCTGCGCACCGTTCATACTTCGTATTAAAATATCCAGCATCTTGCTTTTACCTCTGATTGAGGTTCTGGCTGATATGAACATCTATTCACTGATATGCATTTCAAAAAATATTTTCTGCTACAAGAGAAAACAATTTTTTTTTATTATCCAATTTAATAAACCCTATTTCACCCTGAGGTATATTAGGATTATAGTTGGCATCAAAATACATATTTTATAACCAATAAACAATAGTAAAATTATAATATAAAATTGTGGTCACAGTTACAATTCACACAAATTATGTAGAAGAATGCACCTTAATGAAAGAATGGATCCTGTTAAAGATTAATGAGATGTTTGAGGAATAATCAATGCAAAAGATATACAAGAATGTCTTACCGTTTCAGAGTAAATACACGACCTTAAAAAGATAAACAACAGTACATTAATATAACAAAGTTTGACTTTCACTTTCAAATTAATACTTAATTCATGAACTATAGAACAGTTAAGAGTAGTAAAGGATATTACAAGCAATGATTTACGGTTACAAGTTACATACGTGATTCAAGAACAATTACAATAATTAAAATAATAACATAAGTAATGACTAGGGAACGGAATTTGGAGTAGTAAAACCTAGTATTGGCATCTACACAGTCATTTGTTTACAACCCTTTATACCAAGTCCTCCCCTCCATGACATACTCGCAGGTCTCTACACGTCAACAACAGGTGAACGGGACAGTTGTCGCATAAGAACTTCAACATGCAGGTTTGCAGTTCAGAGTAGTGGAGTGCAGGTACAATGCCGAAAGTGAAACCAACTAACAATACAAAATTGAAAGACTATATTTGTAAAACCTCCAGATCGAGTATCAAAATTCAGGAAACAATTCCCTAAATTGTCGCTTCCCCCATGTCCAGTTCTTAAGAGATGGCGGTCACGGTTAGAAGCTTGCAATTATTACGCATATCACCTCAAATCTGTGAAGAAAGTGGTCCAGTCTTTCGATACCGATGACGCGGCTGCGATTAAAATACGCCAGGAACTGCTAAATGATGAAACAATCGAGAAAGAAGTCACGGATATTAAGTCAAATTTTGGATATTTACCGGATGCCATTATTCAATTAGGAAAGTCAGGAGTAGAACTAGTTGAGCAAATAAATATTATGAGGACTATTGTAAATAAACTGAGTGCAGTAAAAGGTGAAATAGGAAAACGTGTTGGTGAAAAAATGAACAAAGTTTTGATTAAAAATGATGGATACGATATTCTTAGTCGGATTTCAGATGTACCAACAAAGACGTTTCCCAATGACGTCATTCAAGATGTGAATTTAATTGACGTATCTTGTTTCAAGTACTCTCTAATTGTCTCTGCAGATGGAGAGCGGAGTTTTTCCATGTTACAAAATTTCCTTCCTTGCAACAGAGCAAAGTTGTATTTTGAAAATTTGAAAATAATATTTACAATTTATTATAACAAGGCATAACAAGGCATAGCATTAATTGAAAATGCCATTTCGTTTGGATCTACATATTCAGAGGCGAGTTCCATACAGAAGACAACTGTCTATCAACATCAATATGTCCACTGACACGCGAAGATGCAGAGGTTGATATTTAATTATGTATATTTGTAATGTTGTTTATTGGTGTCTTGTGCGTTGCGAAGAAAAGCACATATTGTTCAAAAAGAAATGCAGATTAAGTATGTAGGTCACTATATGTCATTAAACTATTCCATTTGTTTATTCTGAAATATATTTACAGACGTTGCGTGTAAGTTTGTATGAAGTGGACTGTATTCTTCCATGCGCCGTGACGCAGCTCGCTTGACAGTCACTGAGTTACGAATATCTATACTACGTTTCACCATTCTTTATAATACTCCAAATCCCTTTCCCTGGTAATGACTTATAACTAACGAATAACGAAATTCTTGAAGGGCAATATATAATAGTAGGGGCAAAACAAAAATTTTAAAACAAATGTAAACAGTAAAGGAATAGTAGAAAAATTGACTTAAAATTATAAGTTAAACACATTCTTTTTAAAGCAATAGGTAACAACAAAGAGATATAATATCAATACACTGACTATAGTTACAGATTAAACACATTATTTTAAAAACAAACACGCAAAGGATCAATAGCTATTTTCAGGCATTATATACATGGACCATGTCTTTAATTCCCATCTTCTTGACGTTACTTCGTATATTATTTTCTGTTTCAATCTATGTCAATTTATTATTTTTCACTGTAACAACAAAAATATGTTTCATAAAGGATCAAGCATTTCTCTATATTTATTGTATCATGGTACTCTTTGTCAGTGGCAACCTGTATTGGCTATAGGAAGAAATGTATATATATATATATATAAAATAAAATAGCTATTAAACATATTATTTTAGAAGCAATAAATAGCTATACTAAGAGATGGCTTAAAATTTACGAATTAAATACATTTAGTAACAACAATTGGCAATATGGAGGTATTACAAGAAAAAGAGGAAAAAAATACTAATTCTAGTTAACTGAAGTTCCCTGAATCCGAATGTGTATTCATATTTTCTGTATCACGTTAGGTTTTTCTGTAATTATGAAAAGAAAAATGAAAAAAAAAAAAAACTTCAAAATTGGCAAAGTTCATGACTTAAAAAAATAAATTCAATACTATAATCTAACTTATATGACTGATTTTAGCTATTGAAGATTGTTGAATCCGAGCCTGTATTCAGATTTTCTCTATCGCGCCAGATGTTTCTGTAATTCTTGGAAATAAAGACGAAAAACTTCAAAATTTGTATCATTTTTAAAAACATATTTTAACGCCGTAATATAACATTCGAGAATATAAAATTAATTATTAAACCTTAAATTGATAATAAAATAATACTATATTATTATATAGTATAATTAATTGATATATAAGTAATTTTATTGCACTACTTAAGAGACCTTCTTTTCACAAAATACAAACACATTAAAATTTAAAGCTTATACTTACCAGTTTCAAGGAATGGCATACGAAATAGTAAAATTTCCTTGTAAATTTTATGTTATATACTAAGACCACACCGTACACGAGCCTGGCTCTTACAGTAGTGGCTAGAAACATTTTTGTTTTCTAATTTTAATTTGTACTCACTAGCTAGCTAGTTAGATAAATAAATAAATTTAAATAAATAAATAAATAAATAAATAAATAAATAAATAAATAAATAAATAAATAAATAAATAAATAAATAAATAAATAAATAAATAAATAAATTTATAATTAAAGTGGATTTTTTTCCCAGTTTCCTAGCAATATTAAGCAAGGAAAATTAAATTCAGGGATACTTTGTTCATAATAATCTTTAATTTCTGCCGTTTTATAACATTATAGTGATTCCATTATGTCTAAATTACCAGCTTTAACGCAATACTAAAGTGTAATACGATTTATCTAAGGATGTATACTAATTTCATATTTAGACATTTTCATAGATTTCGAAAAAAAAAAAATGTTATTTTTATAAAACTGGGCATGATGAAACGAAACTACATTTGGACTTCATAACTATTCATAGTGGGGAACTGAAAAATAAAAACAGTTTTTCTGTAAAAAAAAAATGGTTGCATACCAGTGTTATCACTTAACGATATGTGTCAGAGGAAGAACAATTATTTGCATGCATCTGAAGTCTGATTAGTTTAATATGTAGCTTAGTCAGCTATGCAATGGAGGGGAAAGAAACTAATCACCATATCTCATCATCTCCTGGCTTAGTTGCCTCATAGTGATGCCATATTGGCGCCACTAATGAGGTTCGAATCTGTGTTGACTAAACAAGAACATATTTATTTGTTTTAATTAAAGGAAACTGAAATTATATTTAGGGCAGAAAAATTATGGTGGAGAATAATTAATATCTAACCAGTTACAGAAGCGGTTAAACTTTACAAATTAAAAGCAGATTAAAACTAGTAAACAAATTTAATATAACTCAGAATATCATACTGCCTATGGTTCTTCCGTGGATTTCCTAAGGCGCTAACACAAATGTCGGGATGAGCCTACATCTCCTTCCTCACACATGTTTCGGCTACTTTCCGAATTAAAGGCTTCGAAATAAGGGCCTAGGTTTTCGAATACTGCCTTCGGTACTTGGAGCGAGTTTACTCCACTGTCACTCGCACAGTGCAAGAGCTCGGATCCCTTCCGTCATTTGCAGCCATTAGGTTACGTCTATTTTTGGCTACCCTTTCAAAATAAAGTGAAAATAAATGTTTTAATAAATATGATAATCAGGCTTCGAGACTTCGCACCCAATACAGCAGTTCATTGGGAAATCCGCATAACGGCGTACTGAGAATAGTGGTAAAGCGTACAGTGGGTGGGGGTACTGTAGAATGGATGCCAACAAATACGCAAAGGAAAACGCTCTGGATTTGAAGGTTCTGACGAATAATTTGGTTTTCATATAAACATATTTTCAAACTGTGTCTGAAACTATTACACGGTTAGAAAAGTCAGAACAAGAGATGCCGGAAGCCCTCAAATTAATTTAGAAAATGATGCAGAGAATTAATGAGACATCAAGTACACCGGTTACTGAACGTGTGAAACAGAAGTGGAAATCAATTTTGTGCGAGATCGTGTGTATTTGCTTGGTTTCCGCACAAAACCAATCCGCGGAAAGTCTAAAATTCCACATTCAGTATTCCCAACCTAACACACATAACAATTTCCCTCTTCTTACCGCTTAAGTGACATATTGATTTTACTGCTTTAGGCTTTTAACATATTATTTTTAGACACGTTCAATATAGTAATAATTATAAATTGGAAACTTACCACTGCAATTTCACCTAAATTGCACTCTTAATTATTGTTTTTAAATATTTGCAAAAATTAAGTAAACTCTACAACTCCACTAAAGTTACTGCATCCGTGATGCAAGTAACATTAAGGAAGCCGTGAAAAAATCAACAAGATTCCAGACTCATCATAGACTGGGGGGAAAAAAGGACAGACGTATATCACGGCCTGCTGGAGTATAGTAAACACAGAAAACATTTTAAAGCAACAATGTTGAAGATAGATATTCTTGTTTTGCAAATTTGCCGTCATTGAACAGAAACCAAGATGGAGATTTCGTTGCAACTAATTAGAAATTCGTCTTTCAGGTATGTAATAAACGATCTTCGCACAAAATAATGTACGATACACGAGCGGTATGTTTTCTTTCAATTCTACGTTTCGCTTTTTCAAACTTTTCCTCGAACATGAAAACTTCAACATACCGCTCTTGTAACGCATATTACTATTATGTAAACATAATTTTTTTAGTAGGTTATTTTACGACGCTTTATCAACAGCTTAGGTTATTTAGCGTCTGAATAAGATGGTGATAATGCCGGTGAAATGAATCCAGGGTCCAACACCGTAAGTTACCCAGCATTTGCTCATATTTGGTTGAGGGAAAACTCCAGAAAAAACCTCAACCAGGTAACTTGCCCCGACCGGGAATCGAACCCGGGCCACCTGGTTTCGCGGGCAGACGCGCTAGCCGTTACTCCACAGGTGTGGACTGTAAACATAAAGGATATGGAACATTATATAACATAAACAGCAAATTAGTGGACATAGAGTTACCCGAGAATAAAGGACTGTCTCTTAGAGACTGCAATGATGTTAGGTTTTTTTCGTTTTGCTCCTATCACGTCATGCGACGTAGAGCGCAGCTTTCTACAGTACAAACTTTGGCAGATAACTGAAAAAGATTTACGTTTGAGACACTGAGAATGTATCTTGTAGTACATTGCAATTCGGTACTGTAACTGCACTTCCTAAAGACGACCAATAGGATAAATGAAAAAATTAAAATTGCTACATGCTTATTTCCACCATTAACACTGTGTATAATTAAACAAAAATGTTTATAAAAGACAGGAGAATAAAGGATTTCCATATTCTTTTGACATTGTCATTGTGTAATGTATATTTACTTTCAGAATGTACATATGTGTGTATCCTCATACTACCGTACTGTACTCTAAATAGCAACGTTGTTACCTCAACACATCTCTATCTACCTGCAGCGAGTCAACAACCTATAGTGCATGCACAGTAAACTTATTGATTCGGGTCCAAAGTCTCGAAGCCTTATGATAATATATAAAAACATATTTTAATAATAATAAAAATCGGTCCCCAGGGCCTCGTTTGTTAAAAACAGGTTGCACCACGGGAAGGTGAGGATGGGATTCGAGTAGGAGAGGTTATGGAATGCACTTCACTACTCCTTGCAACCCATATAATGATTATTAAAATATTTAGAAAATAGAAATAGAGAGAAAATTCTGCATAAACAAAGAATTCGAAGTAAATATGGCGAAAATAAAATAATATTTAATAGACTGACAAAATGTAAATTAAACTCAGGAAACGAATATTAATTTAATAGATATAGTGAAGCGAAATAACCCTGCAGATTTTCAGAGCGAATACGTCATGTTGTATGTAACAAAATGTGTAATATTATTGGTGGAAAGTTCATGTTGTCTCAGAAAAAAAAAAGGTTTTTCTTTCCCAAATGTTTAACACCCTCTTATTCGGTAATTATTGCGAATAGGATCGTAATCATTTATCCTTCTGGCGTATTTCAATAGTGTGGACGGTTTTCGTGTAAATTTAATTTAAAAACCAATAATTTCAAGCCACTGAACGATGCGAGCAGATTGCAACTTCGCGTCGTAGCGATAGAGGGAGTTTCGCCTAGGAGACAGACGTGAGTTTGTTGATCTCTTACATCTTTATTACGAGAAAGACGACAACTGTGTTAGCGGCGATGTTGCCAGAGTGCAGGAACTTCCAACTTAATTTTCTAATTAACCGTGCATTTAATCACAAAACGTAATATAGGTTTTCTATTCCTTTAAGTATACCCTACCGTCCCTTTCAATCTACAAAGTTATTTCACTTCCACCCTGTATTTGAAAGTAAAGATAAGTAGAATAAGATAAACTATTATATTGAAAATATATAGAATACCATGTAAGAGTTTCAATGACAAAAATATATTGAACGAATATAATGAAAATAAAAATACTAAAATATTCTTCTCCCCTTCAAGTATTAAGCCATGGGTTGTTGTTACGATCTCACAGTTGAATTTTCAATCCAGCGCTTTTTTGGACAACCGAGAGATCTCTTCCCGTTTGGACGATAGTGGAGCAAGACTTTTGGAATTCTATCTCTACGCATGCGATGCAGATGATTTAACCAGTCGTTCCGATAATGTTTTACGTGATTAATTGTAGGTTCTAGTTGTAATTCTTCCATTACATCTTCATTGCGTCTGTGATCCCATTTCGTATATCCCGCTGAACATCTCATAAATTTCATTTCATTAGCCGTTATTCTGCTTTCGTCTTTCTTCCTCAATGTTCATGCCTCACTACCGTAACAAAGTACAGGTCTCGCCAAGGTCTTGTATAGGCGAATTCTAGTATGCCTTTGTACTAGGAAAGGTTTCATAATGTTGTTAATTATTCCCATTGTTTTGGTGTATTTAGAAGTATTCTGTGAAATGTCTACTTCATCGAAAAAAGATAATGTGTATCCGAGATATGTAATATAATTTATTGTTTCTAATATGTTTTAATATAAACATATTTTGCTAGGTACAGGTTATTTTCCGCAGAAGGGCATAATTTTAGTTTTTTCTTTATTGATTTTCATATCATAAAATACTAAAATAATTATGAAAATGAAGCAGACTGCGTAAATATAACAAAACGAGAAAAAACTGACAAATAAATTTGAAGTTGCTGGAATTTACTGGGGAAATATCAGCGGAAGTAAAATTGCTGCAGATATTGTTCAACTATTACATGAAAATTAATTTTTGGCATAACCCATTGAAATGAAGTAAACATCACAAAAGTGAAAACATCTCTCTTACTGATTTAACATTTCATTGAAGAAATTATTTAATGGTAATATTCCTCAAATAAACAAGACGGATTGTATTTATAGGTATTTTATTTCTTCCAAAAAGTGATAAAAGTCCCTGTGACATTGAAGGGCGATGGAGTTAGTATTCCAGGAATCCCAGATATATAGGCCTACCTGTTCCCATACTCGATATGACACATACCTTGTACATGTATACCTCCCGCCCTCTAACATCGACGAGAGGAATGCGGTAGGAATTTTTCACAAGAAAGAGTCGAGGGATGTCTGTAGAATGTTTATATGGCTGGAAGCGAATTCAACCGTTCAAGCAGGAAGGATAAAGGATGGCAGAAATCCCAGGTTTAATATGGTCTACAGTACATCTGTAAAAATATTTAATCCAAAGAAATATATGTTTTTGATATCAAACACTGGGAGGTGGCACATAGGTAGAAAGAGAAGTCTAGACTCTGGCCACATTTTAGTCGTGACAAACATCAAATAGGTAGTCAATAGGTTTAGAAATCATTATGTGAATTACTGTAAGATAATATATTCAGCTTTCTCCTGGGTTTGAAAACGGTATCTTCCAATCTGTGTTCCGTATTTTATCGATAGTTACAATTCTGCTATACAGGGTGATTCATGAGGAGTTACCGTCAACCGGCTAAGTGAACTCATGGAAAAACATTTTGCGTAACTTTGGAAACAACCTAACAATCCTACTACGCTTAAAAACATTCTTGTGGCCGGTAGCGAAAATTTAATCGGTGACCACAAGTCCGGTGGCGAAAATTTAATCTGTGACCACAAGTGCGGTGACGAAAATTTAATCGGTGACCACAAGTCCGGTGGCGAAAATTTAATCGGTGACCACAAGTCCGGTGGCGAAAATTTAAGCGGTGATCACAAGTCCGGTGGCGGAAATTTAATCGGTGACCACAAGTCCGGTGGCGAAAATTTAATCGGTGACCACAAGTCCGGTGGCGAAAATTTAATCGGTGACCACAAGTCCGGTGGCGAAAATTTAATCGGTGACCACAAGTGCGGTGACGAAAATTTAATCGGTGACCACAAGTCCGGTGGCGAAAATTTAATCGGTGATCACAAGTCCGGTGGCGAAAATTTAATCGGTGATCACAAGTCCGGTGGCGGAAATTTAATCGGTGATCACAAGTCCGGTGGCGGAAATTTAATCGGTGACCACAAGTCCGGTGGCGGAAATTTAATCGGTGACCACAAGTCCGGTGGCGAAAATTTAATCGGTGACCACAAGTCCGGTGGCGAAAATTTAATCGGTGACCACAAGTCCGGTGGCGAAAATTTAATCGGTGACCACAAGTGCGGTGACGAAAATTTAATCGGTGACCACAAGTCCGGTGGCGAAAATTTAATCGGTGACCACAAGTCCGGTGGCGAAAATTTAATCGGTGATCACAAGTCCGGTGGCGAAAATTTAATCGGTGATCACAAGTCCGGTGGCGGAAATTTAATCGGTGACCACAAGTCCGGTGGCGAAAATTTAATCGGTGACCACAAGTCCGGTGGCGAAAATTTAATCGGTGACCACAAGTCCGGTGGCGAAAATTTAATCGGTGACCACAAGTCCGGTGGCGGAAATTTAATCACTGACCACAAGTCCGGTGGCGAAAATTTAATCGGTGACCACAAGTCCGGTGGCGAAAATTTAATCGGTGACCACAAGTCCGGTGGCGAAAATTTAATCGGAAACCACAAGTGCGGTGACGAAAATTTAATCGGTGACGAAATAGTACAATGACCACAGTTCCGGTGACGAGAATTCGTAAAGCCATCATAGTTAATGTACTAAGGGGACACATGTGATTTTAAAAACTTCTACAAAATGTATGATTTCTAAGCTACATAAACATGCCTAGAATACTATAGTCTGTACAAAATTTGATTAGGCCTAATAGTTTTGAAATTATGTTTTTTAAATGTATTTTATATCGACGTCACTAAAAAGGCTCCTTGCGACGAAGTTTTCAAAATTTTTAGTTCATATTGGCTCGAAAACTTGAAAATAGTCATAGGAATATAGATGAATTAGCTTCATAGTAGTAGTAGTAGTAGTAGTAGTAGTAGTAGTATTTATTTATTTAACCTGGTAGAGATAAGGCCGTCAGGCCTTCTCTGCCCCTCTACCAGGAGATTCCAACTACAATATCAACAATAAAATTACAATTAGTATTAAATTTACAATTACAATTACAAATAATATTACAATTAATATTACATTTACAATTACAATAAAATCAAAGTACGAAAAGATTACGTGAATAATTAAAGCTAGATAACTTATCATAGAGAAACAAAGAATATTTTATATTTACTGAATTACAAATTAAATCTAGAATAACAAAATTGTATAGTGATGAAATTACTGAATATTGAAATATTTTGTGATAGATTAAAGAAACTATTTACAAGTAATCAATTACTGACCAAGTGCCTAGTAAGTTTTCGTTTGAATTCAATTTTATTTCGACAGTCCCTGATGCTAGCAGGTAGCGAATTCCAGAGTCTTGGCAGGGCTATTGTGAAAGAAGATGAGTATGAGGAGGTGCGATGGGATGGTAGGGAGTCACAATAAATTTGTAATTGGATTTTCTTAATTTTTTACTATTATTTCACCATTATATCCCCTTAAAGGTCTGGGTAAAAATAGACTAAGGAGACATAAAGTAACTACACCAAACAACAGGACAAACACAACTGAAATGAAAACAACTTCCGATAAGTGAGATTTTCACCATGATAAGATGACCTTTCTACATCTATATATATATATATATATATATATATATATATATATATATAATTTGAAATTGTAATAGAAATTACGGGAAAACGGCTGAACGGATTTTAATAAATGATCCCTCATTTTGAAGCTTGGAACCCAAAGTTTTTCAGAATGTCAATGAAATGTCAATTTTTCTACATCATTTTCCTATTTTCCAAAATCCATCTCTCGTCAGTTTTGAGAAATATGGCTTTTCAGAATAAAACAAAACACAAACACACTACAATAAACAATATCACACGAAGGCTACGACCTGCAGGATTGCTGACATATTTAAAGTTCAGATGGCTCAGATTCTCTGACATCATAATGTCAATACCTATGTCGATCTTCATTTGTGTAACTTTTTCAGAACGTTTCTGTAACATTGGTTATCAAAAACTTCAAGACTTACTAAAAAGAATTTACAGGTCAGATTCTCTGGTGTGTAATTTTCTGAGTACAGCTGTCTGTGTATTGGCTATTAAAAACTACAAAATGTAAGAATATTTGATGACATTATTACCATTAAAAATGAGATTATTACAGTGAATGCCATGACATGGAACTCAGTACGCGCCACTGTTTTTCACACACTATTCCCTAAGTTTTCACACCTAGACAGTTAGTTTGAATACTTGTCTATTAGTGTAGTTGCATTTGTAGATCTGCCGTGTTTTAGACTACGGTCGCACCTTCCTTCTTAGGCTATAACATTTCCTCCCTAAAATACTCATCAAAGCAAGAAAGGAATTGCATTTGATAAAATAATCAATTATAAACTACTAAACAGCTCAAACAGCTATCTAGAACCTCAGCAGCTATTCGTTCGGAATGTACTATTCTGTTTAAAAAGTATGGAAACAATCATAACGACCGTACAGAGGCTCGTAGCTTAACGGCGCGTCGGGTAGCTTTAATGAACTACATTTAGCATTCATAGTAACTCTGCGCTCTATTCCTTCCCATATGCAAATATTACAACTTCAGTTGTCTGTCAGCTACAGACTACATTAAAGTTTATGAAACATGTGTCTGAAATATTTATATATGTGTAACATGGGTAAATATCCTTTCAATCAAGCATGCCATCAATTATATCAAGTGAATATTCAGTAACATCATGATTGATGCAAAATGCTAGAAGCTTTCCACTTACCTAATAAATGCAGGACAGGCGTTGTGGTTTCACCGCCTGAAACAAAAGTACAAAATTAATAATATATTCATGTGTAAACATCTCGCTTTAATTCACTGTTTTGTACAGTCCGCGTCACCGTTTTTGGCGTGTGAAATAAGTAATGGGAACGTTAAGTGCGAGCGTTTTGCATTTGCCGCGTCAGTCTGACAACTGTGTTTGGCAAATGGCTGATGTGATGTGTATAGGAAGTGGTACCATTCTCAGCTGCACTAGCAGCATGCTCACAGACTGGGCACTATATATTTAGGACACACGCCAAAAACGCTGGGGCCAGCTGTATCTATGATCGCATCGAACGGAAAGCTACAAGTAGAGACGTAGACTAATCATTAGTAGGGACCGGATTTATAGGTTTATACCTATTTTTTTCCTTACTTCTGAACTCATAATTTCTTAGACTATTTCGTTTATATGACGTCATTCCATTTTCAGCCAATGAAGTGTAATGAAATTTTGAATTCCAACCAATCACAGTCATATATCGCGATAATTTCTGCAGCTCGATTTATCAATTTATTGCTTGGTCGTTCTTTTGTTTAGTCAATGTCGTCAACTGTTTCCACGTAAATCGATGAGCATGAATCCATAAATAAAGTGCGAAATCCTACTTCCATACCTACATCTTCATCTTCTAATTCCATGTCCATTGTATCTAAAGGAAATGATACTCCTTCATAACAATTGTTAATTTAATTAATGTAATTATACTATACTATACTATACTTACTGGCTTTCAAGGAACCCGGAGGTTCATTGCCGCCCTCACATAAGCCCGCCATTGGTCCATATCCTGAGCAAGATTAATCAGTCTCTATCATCATATCCCACCTCCCTCAAATCCATTTTAATATTATCCTCCCATCTACGTCTCGGCCTTCCCAAAGGTCTTTTTCTCTCCGGCCTCCCAACCAACACTCTATATGCATTTCTGGATTCGCCCATACGTGCTACATGCCCTGCCCATATCAAACGTCTGGATTTAATGTTCCTAATTATGTCAGGTGAAGAATACAATACGTGCAGTTCTGCGTTGTGTAACTTTCTCCATTCTCCTGTAACATCATCCCTCTTAGCCCCAAATATTTTCCTAAGCACCTTTTTCTCAAACATCCTTAGTAATTAGGCCTATACTATAAAATGTTTAAATTAAATTATGATTTCAGCAGATAATGAAAACGTATTTCTGTTAAAATAACAAGAGAAAAGCGCAGTACATGTAATTAACATTTTTAAATCTGTATTTCGCTTTTCTCAATTGGTATTACTGAATAACATTCAATTTCTTTGTTGTAGTAATCGTTATTCATCTATTTCGACTTCACAATGTCTCAATAGGTTAAGTATTCATAAATATACGTTTATTAACATTTTGTGAGCGAATTTTAGGGAAATATTATTTACATTTTTAATTTATTCCCGAAATAGTTCTAATAAATGTCACTCGAGGTCTGAGATTTCTCAAATAAATCCACTCGCTTCGCTAGCGGATTTATCGTCAAATCTCAGACCTCTTGTGACATTACTATACATAATTTTCCGAATCATAGTCGTAAGAGTCATATGTGTAAATTCTGTTGAATTTAAAAGAAACCTAAATTTTACCTTAATAACTAAAAACCCTAAATCATTATTGTAAAAATTTGTCCTCCTGCCCGTAGGGAGGGGAGATAGCGTGGTCACATAAGTTATATCCTAGATCATATATACCCAGATTGCTCGGCGTTATAGGCTTTGACGGTAACAACGTTTGTCAGGTCTACTATGCTGCCATCTAGTTATTACATAAGCAGTCACGTCATAACTCCCATTTGAATTGCATTAGCGACTGTACTGCCATCTCGTGTTCGTTTACGGCGGACGGGTGGCGATCCTGGCGGTTGTTCTCTTCAAATTGCAAACCGATTTTAACATAGGAATGAGCAATCTACGAGGCGCATCCAGAAAGTAAGTTTCCCTATTTAAAAAAAAAAGAACACACACTTTCGGGAAAACATTTATTGGCAACAGGTACAGCAATGTTTCAGCTATTTTTCAACATAGCCACCATCAGAATTGAGACATTTGTCGTATCGTGGGATCAACTTTTGTATCCCTCTGTCGTAGAACTCTGCCGCCTGTGAATGGAACCAGAGTGTGACAGACGTCTTCAGCTCTTCGTCGTTGCCAAAACGCTCACCGGAGGACAGGAATTTCTTGAGAGAGAGAGAGAGAGAGCGAGAGAGACAGAGAGAGAGAGAGAGAGATGTTCGGCCCATAGACCTGACAGAGCTGCCGATGAATTTCAATTGGCGCAATGCTTTGTGCATTAAAGAACTTTATCACCGACCGAACCTCGCAGGCGGCGGGAAAAGGAATAAGAGCTTCCATTTCGGACCACTGCTGCCACGCTACTGGCATCAGGCGGGACCTGTCCGGCTGGCATATGATTGATACGTCATAGATCTGTTACGCATGCGCAATTGACACGGCTAATTACGTTTACTTTCAAGAGGAAAAATCGGGAAACTTACTTTCTGGATGCGCCTCGTGTATGTGATCTGGAGTTACATTGATTCATGACGTAACGACTAATAACATTAGCATTCGGCTGTGCCTTGTAGTCTTTGTATAGTAAGTATTTGAAATTCTACCATTTTTGTTTCAACATGGATCCCACAATTGATGCCCATATCCGGTGTAGGAAAGGACGTGCTCCACATCAAAACCTAGAGAAACACTGAAGGAAAAAAACCGGAAAATGGACGTAACGTATTGGATACGACTTTTAAGTTGGAAGATATGTTGCAGAGTCGTCTAAGATGTTAGCCGTGAGGAAATGGAATGCTGTCCGAGGTTATATTACAGACTTTCATAAACTCAAATTAGCTAGGAATAAAAAAAAATCGAATTGCTTCGTTGTGTCACACATACAATAGATAGTCTTCCTTCGCCTACATCCTGAAGCAGAAGAAAGGCAGGTGCGTTTGATAGTAAGTCAGTCAAGTATGAAGGTTTCAAAACACATTCTAAGACAACGTCATGAAAAGAAATTCCACACATTCTTTACACACAAAGTACAAGGAGAAAATATGTTCAATGTTTATGAAATATCTTGCATAGTATCAGACAAAAGACCTGAAATCCCTGTTCTCGTACTGGACCGGCTTCTTCAATATCGTGTTTCACGTAAACGATAGATCAGAGCGATTCGCATGGGCAGTTCTGGACCAGAACACTTTATCTCCTGTTTCCACTTTCTACCTCTCAACGTTCTACTTACGTCAGATCCCAAAACAGTGATGACCAGCATTACGTCACCTAGAGCGTAACAAGGTTCTAAGTGCGAAAAGTGCACCTAATTCTGGCGTTGGTATAAATATCACAATAAAGAGCCCGGATTGAAATGTGAGTTAAATATATTGAAAATTTTAATGAAATATGCAGTAACATTTAGGTCTACAAAATCAGATGGTAAAACTACCACTGTACTCACAGAACAAAAGGAGTTTTAACAAATACTTATACTTTCCAACAATTTATCGTAGGTTGGAATCTAAATTAATTCAATCAAGCTTTGTGTTAGCATAGTTTTTTTATCAGACCAATGCGATTTGGCAGTTATTTTGAAAGGTTCAAAATCACCAACAAGAATAGTTCGATCTTTGTAAGCAAAGAGTCATTAAAAATGTGTAACATTAAGTTAACTGTATGTCCAAAATTTGAAACAAATCGTTTTTAGTTATTTTGTATACTTCATCTGTGCAACATTAAGATAACCACATCACAAAGTCTTTCAGGTAAAACGTTACCAAGAATTTATTAGGTATGTAAATTATGTTCATATGTGAATGTAAAGTACAAATATTTACTTAATATTTTTTCCTCATTTAAATTATTGTAATGAACTAAATTTATAACCTAAATTTATTACGTGTATCTTTGAATTATAAATAAATAAATAAACAGACAGACAGACAGACAGACAGACACACAGACAGACAGACAGACAGACAGACAGACAGACAGACAGACAGACAGACAGACAGACAGACAGACAGACAGACAGACAGATAGATAGATAGATAGATAGATAGATAGATAGATAGATAGATAGATAGATAGATAGATAGATAGATAGATAGATAAAGGAACTAACTAACGAACGGACAAATAAAGAAGTAAATAAATAGAATAACTCTTCTCGGGTTCTCAGCCAGGTGAGATGGAGATTTGCTTCCAAGCTTTCAATGGCTAGCTCTGCCATCTTCATTCCCTGAAGAAGATGGCAGAGCTAGCCGTCGAAAGCTTGGAAGCAAATCTCCAACTCACCTGGTTGAGAACCCGAGAAGAGTTATTCTACATTAAACGCCGGGAAAGCCTCAAGTCATACAAGTAAATAAATAATTAATATATATAAGCAAGTAAATAAGGAAATAAATAAATACACAAATAAGCAAATAAATATGGAAATAAATAAATATACAAACGAATCAATTTAGTAATTATTTTACAGATGTATATAGGCCTGTATTCCTTCTTCCTGCAAAGGCGATATAGAAATACATATAAAATCAATATACAGAATATCCCAAAAGTCTCCATACATAGGAAATATATTTTTAAAATAAAAATATCATATAGTGCTCTCAATTTGGCCAACCCGCTCCCCAGATCTCACACCCTTTGAATTTTATCTCTGGGGTCATCTTAAGCCATAAGTCTACCAAAGAGAATTCGGGATTCTCAACATCTGAAAGGTGTCGGAAGAAAACAGGGACTGTGACGAAACATCATTATCGAGAAAAACAAGTTTTGATACCTGAACATTCCTGGTTTTTAATCAGTGTACCAAATGTCCAACGTTACCTTACACGAACATTTTCCACTTTTAAATTGTTTGTGATTTGATAGTTCTATAGTTCAAGCTTCCATCTATAGGATCGCTAAAAATTGACATTTCAGAATTCCCTCAACACCTTTCGATGTCTGTCATGTGACGAAGGACCTGTTGCAGCTTTTGCATCGGAACAGGTTGGAAAACATTCAGCGACTTGTGCCTGACTCTCGAAAGCCGTTATATTAAACACATTACGTGACATTTATATTTTGAACTGATATTCCCTATGTATGGAGACTTCTGGGACACCCTGTAGATGTCTGGCAATAGTATCATGTTCTAAGCTTGAAATAATCCCGAACATGGCAACAGCGGTTGGTAGATAGAAACAATGTCGATGTGATTTCCCGCATTGTGTTATACGGAAGCTTGGCGTCGAGATAACTCCACGCTCGTACGGCTAGCGTCATGTCGAAAACCCCCCCCCCGTGACAAGGAATTTGATAAGAATAAAACCCCACCACGATAACAATAATACAAAAATAAATCTGTAATGACTCTATATTTAACTGCACTGAATCAATATCGGGATATCGGGCACTCATTCATAAGCTGCTTGTCGGTAATGCCAATGTTTCACACAATTAATCTTCTTTGCTAAAATTTATTACAATCAGATGCACTAATTTGCATGGGAATACCCTTCATATCGCAAAATAATGAGCGACAGTTGCGCAGGAACACAACTATATACATAATTTGAACTGGTAATGGAAATTACGGGAAAACGGCTGAACGGATTTTAATGAATGACCCCTCATTTTGAAGCTTGGAACTCAAAGTTCTTCAGAAAAATAGTAGTTTTCAGCGAAATGTCAATTTTTCAACATAATTTTCCTATTTTCCAAAATCCATCTGTCGTCAGTTTTGAGAACTAGCTAATTGCATTCACGGCCGACTTGATGCTTGATGCGAAACGAGCATCAAGTCGGCCGTGTTGCATTTCAGAATAAAACAAAACACACACTACAGTAAACAACATTACACGAAGGCCATGATCTGCAAGAATTCTGACATATTTAGAGCTCAAATTAAATTGGTTATTAAAAACTTAACTTATTAAAATAATTTATAGGTTCGATTCAATGGTGTGTAATTTTATGGGTACAGCTGTATATTGGATGTTAAAAACTACCAAACCTGAGATGGTTTGATGATATTATTACCATTAGAAATGAAATATTATTGTAGTTAATGCCATGATGTGACTATTTTTCATTAATTATACATATTAATGCTATATTGATGATATGAGTGAAACGTTTTGGGGTTATATAAGTAGATGTAGAGAATATCTTAAATTAGAGTTTGATTTCTATATTTTACTGAGTGGCGGCTATGTAGTGTACATGTTACTGAAAGCTACACAACTTACGTAACATAATAATGTTATTAAAATAAAATATTTTTATAGTTATTAATGAAGTGGGGTTGGGTCTTTTTCATATATTTTATGGCGGTGTGGTGTAGATATTTATATACATGGTTCTCTTGAGTACTGGCCCGAGAGAGAGTATCTTTCATTATTATGGAAAAAATAAGTTACAGAATGTCTGGTATTTTTCATTGAAAATAAATCTGAAAAATGTTTATTTGAACGTCTAATGAACTTAGTTTGCAGTATTTGCTGCTCAAGCCACTAGTTATATTTAAACTTGAATTATAACCGTCATTTCATTGGTTTGTTGTGTATATGTAACTAATTAATGTTAGAGCTATCTGTAAATGTAGTGAAATTATTACTATGACGAAGATCACCGATATACAACTGCATGTGAAGAGCGGAGTGTGCATAAAACCCACACAACGCTTCTAAAATATCTGCTGCAGTTTGATACACATTGCACCAGTTATTGCCCTAAACAATATTCTCAAAACGGTCACCGTATTGTCTGCTGCAGGTTACTCCCCATGGGCCCTATTCCACAAAAATATGGTACAATACATTATAAATTACGACTGAAAGTTATTGTATAAAGTATGGAGTTGTATTTTTCTGTCACACAACAGTACATTATGCCTATAATGGTAGTAATTAAGACGCGAGTATGTTTATGAAACGAGCGCAAGCGAGTTTCATAATTTTCATACGAGCGTCTTAATTACCATTATAGTCAAGTTTCATACGATTTTTTATGCTCGACCTATTAATTTTTTCCGGCAATTGGTGAAATGAATTTGCGGGGATGTGCTTTGTGAAAGGCTGGAAGATGACGGTGAATTGATGTTAATTTGTGTGTTGTTTTTTCGACTGAGTTTAATATTATCTAATCTCGCGCTAGTTGTCTTTCGATTGCATATCCGAGAATAATCGATACTTGCGCTTTCATATTGCTACAATGGTATTTTCTGATTGGTGGAACACCTGAACTTTAATGAATAGGTTTACTTTAATGAGATCCATTAAAGGGCTGCTATCACGTGTATAATTACTACATTTCGGCATAGTCGAGCATAAAATTATGTATAACACCATACTTTATTAGTAAATGTGTACAGTCTTCGAAAAAAGTTTTGTCGCACAAATACTTGATATATCTCAGAAAGGAGGCAGTGCGCATGAGGACGAGCTGTGGGTTAAACTTTGGCGTAGCTCAGTGGTTAGAGCGCTTGGTACGTAAAACCAAGCAGCTCGGTTCGATCCCCGGTGCCGGTGCGAATTTTTCTCTTCTAATAACCATTGTTACCATAACATATAAATTCTGTAGGAACAAAACTTAATCTTTATCCATGTTATAATGTGGCAACGTATAAAAGAGAACAACCGTTAGGATCTCCACTGTCGGAAATGAAGTTTTTGGTAACGAACGCTAAGTGAAAGTACAGCTGCAAGCTATTACTGCATGGAATTTCATAAGGGTTATATTATAACGTGACTTCTTTTGCAGTCGCTAGATGGCAGCATAGTGAAAATGATGAAAGTAGTTGTCATGAAAGTGCATTATGCTGATCAATGATCAGAGATATTGTGTAATGGACACACTAATCAGTAATAAAAATTTAAATATAAAATAACTAGATCTAAGTTACGGGTTGTTACAAAAACTCAAGAAGCTAAGAGAAAATTTCAGAACTACTGGTACATAAAATACTGGTTGAGTGGAAGAGAAAGCTTTATGGCCTTAACTCTGTCAATAGAAATAAATCTATTAAATAAATACATCAAATACAGGCAGTTTTCGATATCACTGTTATTACTGTCTGATGTTTGGGTAGGATGAACCATACAATAGTGCTGCCAACGTTTCTGTAACAAATTTCGATGCAAAAACACGAACCAAAACAAACTTTAAAACGCAAACATGGTCTATGTGTATGTACGAGCTATTCCATCTCAAATCGAACGAAATATAGAGAAAATTGACCTTACAATTTCTAAATACAATGAAACTTTTTTTGTACGTAGAGAACTGTGATACAATGCTTTGTGCAAAGTTTGAGGCATCAGAACTTCATAGTGTTTAAATTAAAAATATTTTAATTTATCGTATTTTCATAAAATTAGCAACTTTAAACTGTTGCAGCTCCGAAACCCTTTCACCCAATGATCAAAATCATGGTTTATTTTGATGCTGAAAAGTTAAAGTTTATATTAACATGTAAACAGTTTTTCTTACTTTTTATGAAAATGGAGAAATTTAAATTTTTCTTCATTAAGACGCCTTTGCCAAGGAAAAAATATTTAAAAATTATATAGTTAGATTCCGCATTGAAAGTACACATACAAATATATTTTTTACTGATGGGATGTTGATAAGAAAGTATTGAAAATATCAAATAAAGAAAATAAATAGTACGCGCGTGAACTAACCAGCTGACTGTGAGGCGGGAGCTAGCCGAGACAAGCAAGGCCAGGAGACAAACACGTGATGTTTCGTCTAGTAGCGCATGGCTGTGCTAGCTCCATCACTGGTTTTCATAAACACAGGAGTAAAATCACGCCCAAAGCTCTTACCTTCAGCTCTCGGCCAGTGCGTGCGGTACTGCGCCGTTCAAGTACAGGAGTGTGAAAATCTATTTAATACCCTCGAAACTTATTGCCATACCACTAAGCAAACAATGCCGAAGCCCTCTTAATAATGCAAGGTTTTTTCTCAATATTTTTTTACATGTTTACAAATTGGCAAAAAGCCTAAAAGTAAGTAAAATCAGATTATCTGTCTCTCTATGTACAATAAAAATAAGGATTACTTCTTAACATAACCTACCAAATATCAGCTTCAAAATGAGCTCTCGTTCAATATTCTGCAGTAAATGATTCCAGAGTTCTGAGCGCTGAAAGAGGCTTGTTTTTATAAAATACGCTAAATTTGTCGCTCAATAATACGAAAACAGTTTGACTTTCGATGGTATATTTTTGAAAATGCACTCTCCTAAGCACCTTGTATAAATAGGGAAAAAATTAGAGTATAAAAAATGCGGCGAGGTTTTTTACTGATCGATTTCATATGGAATAGCCCGTACCCTTAAATTACGCAATGGGTTAATATCATTGATGTGTACCTATTTTTTTCACCTTAGACCATTAAAGTTTCCTTAAATCCTTATCAAATCCATCATGCTTCCTCTCACAACTCTCTTCGATGTTAGAGTGCGATCGGTAATAACCCAACACTTTCACCGTCGTATCAGACTTGTGTCACTGTTGCTCCAAGGCGGCTGTTGGTAGGTTACATGTGCAACAAGTTCTATACTGTCTCGCTTTGTGTTGAGTAATAGTTTCAAGCTGTTCGTAATTATCATAATCGATCTGTTAGCAACTAGCTACGAGGAAAGTGCGTACTGTTTACGGATCTTTCTGCCAGTGTGGGAGGGAGAGAACAACCTGCACACTCAAACAGGACACAGCTTCGATTTCTTGAATAAACGAATTCTGAGTGTTCATTAAGTGCCAAGATGCTGAATATACAGGGACATCATTTTATTTTTACTAACATTTTTAATATTAACCTGGCTATACCTTTGGATTAATGATTGAGACCCGGAAACACCGTTTGCTACCCCCTTCCACGACTGGAGTTCGATGGTACTGGCGTAATATACAAACCAATCACTTTACTAGGTACAGGAGGGAAGAAAAGTAGTTTATCCGTTTACGTAAACTAGGAAGTACCGCGATTTTGAGTGTGATACAGTAATTTTCATTAGGTTTAGTTTAATCAAAATACAGTACAGTATTAACAATGAGTGTTTTTACTCACGATCTCAGCTATCCATGCGGACGTATTCATTATGCAGTGTATATTATACTGTCTACAGCACATTAGCGTACGGTATAGAGAATGAAGTTAAAATGAAAAATAATCATAATATGGATATTTAAACACATTTTTGAAAATGATGGCCGTTCATTTCGATACAGACTTCAGTTCTTTTGAGCCTATTATCGCACTATAGACTATTGCATCTAATTCCAATTACCAGTTTCGTCCTTCATACTTAGTAACTCATGTTGAAATAATTCTGTACCTACTCTATAAAAGAGTACCTTACGTACTGTAAATTCAATTTTCACTTCTGCCCGACCCGCACAGATAAAATTACTCAGACATGCTATCTACTGTCCGTCCAAGTGGTTATGTCGCAGGATCGTAGAAAGGGGGGGGATCACATGACAATTAATTACTTAACGAGGCCCTTTTATTTAAGTTATTTTAAACAGTTGCATAATATTACGTAGACGTCCAATTAATTCCTAACAGAAATTAATGTTTTCAGAAAAGAGCTAAGAAAGCCCAGCCACTAGTCTTTACAGTGGAGCGAGCAGAAGCAGGTGGGAGAAATAGGGATGCGACTTAGGCAAACGGACGACAGTACCTGTGCGAAAATATGATTCAATATTGGAAGTTTTCGCCACTGGAAAACGCGAACATATTTCTGAAACGTACTATAATCACTAACTCAGTACTGCGGCCTTGGTTATGTGTGGAGGACAGTTGAAACTTGGTTAGTAGAAGGGGTGGGAGTGAAGTACATTCAAAAACTCAAGTACAATAAAAGTTGAAGTAAAAATAAAATGATGTCCCTGTAGTAGGTCTTCAATATCTTCAACTCTCGTCGTTTCATCTAACTGTCGTTCATTCATTAATAGTTTTCTGCCCGAAAGCAGGCCCTTCACTGCAAACTCAGCATTCTCTAACCTTTCCTCTTTTCCATCTTCGTCTTAGTCTCTCCACGCCTGTGGAGTAACGGTTAGCACGTCTAGCCGAGAAACCAGGTGGCCCGGGTTCGATTCCCGGTCGGGACAAGTTACCTGGTTGAGGTTTTTTCCGGGGTTTTCCCTCAACCCAATATGAGAAAATGCTGGGTAACTTTCGGTGTTGGACCCCGGACTCATTTCACCGGCCTTATCACCATCATCTCATTCAGACGCTAAATAACCAAAGCTGTTGATAAAGCGTCGTAAAATAACCTACTAAAAAGTCTTAGTCTCCGCGTACTATCCATAATTTATATCTCAATGTTGTCTATCATCTGATATTTTCTTCCGCCCCGAACTTTCTCCCGTTCATCATTCCTTTTAGTGCATCTTTAGTAAGCAGTTTCTTCTCAGTAGTGACCCAAACAATTCCTTTTCCTCTTCCTGATCAATTTCAGCATCAGTCTTTCTTCACCCACTCTTTCCAACACAGCTTTATTTCTTATTCTATCTGTCCATTTCACACGCTCTATTCTTCTCCATATCCACATATTTTAAATGCTTCCGGTCGTTTCTCTTCACTTCGTCATAATGTTCCTACACAATGCCATACTCTACACAAAGCACTTCACTAGTCTCTTCCTTAGTTATTTTTCCAGAGGTTAGCAGAAGATGCTCCTTTTTCTATTAAAAGCTTCTTTTGTCATTGCTATCTTCCTTCTGACTTCAAATCATATAATTGCTTACAGTACACCTCAAGTATCTGAAGCTGTCTTATACATACATACATACATACATACATACATACATACATACATACATACATACATACATACATACATACACGAAAGATATTTTTGTTGAGAATAAAATCTTTTATTTCTTTCCATTTGCAGCCATAATATAATCTATACTAATAATAAATCTGTAGCCGAAATTTTTCTGGTAATTTGCGATTTTCCAAACATAATTGGTCCTAACATATATAATTAATCACCCTGAAACCGAAAATCGCTTTTTTGAAATTTTTGTTTGTATGTCTGTCTGTCTGTATGTTTGTTACCTTTTCACGCGATAATGGCTGAAACGATTTCGATGAAAATTGGAATATAAATTAAGTTCATTGTAACTTAGATTTTAGGCTATATGGTATTCAAAATACATTATTTAAAAGGGGGTTTATAAGGGGCCTGAATTAAATACATCGAAATATCTCGCTTATTATTGATTTTTGTGAAAAATGTTACATAACAAAGGTTTCTTTAAAAATAATTTCCGATATGTTTTATTCCTTGAAAAAATTTGATAGGACTGATATTTAATGAGATAAATGAGCTTTAAAATTAAAATAACTGCCATCTAAGGCCGTGTAATGAATTAAAAAACAAATGACTTCGTCTATAAGGGGCCTTGGACAGCAACAATCGAAAGCTATGAAACATAGCCTACAGAGAATGTTTCTGTGTTTGTATGAAGTAATATCGGAAGCTAAATTAACCGATTTGTATAATTAATTCACCATTGGAAAGTGTAGTTTCTCTAGATGGACATAATGCTATAATGTTATTACAGTAACTTCTGAGTGAATCGAGGACAGGTAAGATTAAAATAGCTTCTGATGCACAGAAAACTTGATAGGCTATTCTGTACATTCGTTTCCTGTATTTCCTAAAATAATTTTTATGACCAAATGAGTGGTCTCTGGATCAAAATGATCGCATTTTAATTATGCAAATACAATTTAAATTAAGTAACATAATAAACAATTTATACTTATATCAAACACGAATGTTCCCTAGATCAAATGTCCTATTTTAATTATGTAATTACTTTATATTTATTTCTAACGGGTGCAGCGGAGCGCACGGGTACGGCTAGTAATAAATAATAATAATAATAATAATAATAATAATAATAATAATAATAATAATAAAGTCATTGCATAATACATTCATGAACGTAATGATAATTACTAAAATAATCATAAAAGAGAAAGGAGCAATTATGTATACTTCCTCTCTCTCTATCTATCTCGATCTCTCTTACAAACAAAACAAAAAAGAACATAAAAAGCACTAGGTTGTGTAGGAAGGCTTGACCTCACGAATACAGGCCGGAACGCTACCATTACGCTATCAAGTAACACACAGAATACTTTAATTATAACTGTAGATATTAGGCAACGTGGTCCAACATGTAACATCGCCTGTCTCCGAATAGTAGTGAAGATACCCGAAGGGAACTTTACTTCTAGAGAGCCAGCCATCTGTACAATGGACTGTTTTCGTGATACATTAGGATACTATTTGAATGTGAATGGTTGTCATTTTGAGCATCTGTGATAAAGTTTGGTTAGTCATAGTGTTTTGTTTATTTTATGGTCTACTGAACATGAGTTTACATACTTATTTGTCTCAAATATGAAGTCCACGAAACAAGCTTAATAAATAATTAAGAAACAAGAAACGGGGGAATGTGTAAACTTTCTACGTATTCATACGTAAACTTTAATGGAGATTCGGAATATGTAAATTTTGATATAGAGTGCCAATACTGTCACACCCTGTATGTCTGAATGTTTTTTTAACACTAGCATAATATTGTTTGGTTTATCTCCAACAGTTTCTGTATAAAACTTCTTTTTGTAAAATTAAAATTTAAGAAGTTATTAGCAATATTCCATAGTTATTGTTCACTTGTAGCTTATAATTCTCGGTGTTACGGTATTTTAACTGTTTTTATGGTGTTGCAACGAATTTGTGTTCAATTAGGCTGCTGCAGGAGTTATTACCGCTGATAATCTGATTTTCAAGGCAGTTTAAGGAATTTATGTCACGTAAAGGCTATAAGGGTGAATATATTTCTTCATTAGCCTCGAACCAATAACTGTAAATCGTAGTAAATCCCCAGTAAGAGCCGCCGGATTTCATGGAAGACGCTGCAGGAGCCAGGCACCTGTTCTGGCAACATGAGCAGGTCGTAGCAGAGAAGCATGTTGATTTGAAGACACTCGCCCGCTCAACACGGAAAGGGGCAAATATCTGCCCTATCATAGTTTCTCATGTTTATCAAAGACGTTGATAAGTAAGCGAAGGTTATATTCCTTCATCAACTGAAAGTAAGCTTAAAACTTATTTATAGCTAGCCGTACCCGTGCCCTCCGCTGCACCAGTTAGAAATAAATATAAAGTAATTACATAATTAAAATAGGACATTTGATCCAGGAAACATTCGTGTTTGATAGAAGGGTAAATCGTTTAATATGTTACTTAATTTAAATTGCATCCAAATAATTAAAATGCGATCATTTTGGTCCAGAGACACTCATTTGGTGCAATGACAATTCCTTTAACCTGTTTCTTAATTTTTATTACATGCAACCATAGTTTAATGAAGATTGACATCATTTAGATAAAGAGAGCCATGCGCCCCAGAGTAACACCGTCGATGCGGTCACAGGAACGAGCGACTAAGAAGGGCACGGTCTTCCTACCCTACTTAAGGAATGTGACGGACCGTATCAGCAGGGTGCTGAAGCGTCAACACGGAAAGGGGCAAATATCTGCCCTATCATAGTTTCTCATGTTTATCAAAGACGTTGATAAGTAAGCGAAGGTTATATTCCTTCATCAACTGAAAGTAAGCTTAAAACTTATTTATAGCTAGCCGTACCCGTGCCCTCCGCTGCACCAGTTAGAAATAAATATAAAGTAATTACATAATTAAAATAGGACATTTGATCCAGGGAACATTCGTGTTTGATAGAAGGATAAATCGTTTAATATGTTACTTAATTTAAATTGCATCCAAATAATTAAAATGCGATCATTTTGGTCCAGAGACACTCATTTGGTGCAATGACAATTCCTTTAACCTGTTTCTTAATTTTTATTACATGCAACCATAGTTTAATGAAGATTGACATCATTTAGATTTAATGTGTATATTTTATTTTACTTGTTATAGGTTTCCATTGAATTATGGTAATAACTTAATTTTAACCCTTGTTTTCTACGTATTCAGTAAATGGCGCTTGGCCCACTATGGTACTGAACCCTTCAAATAAATTATATTATATAATATTACATATTATATTATATTATATCAGAAGTTACTCTAATGACATTATAGCATTATGTCCATCTAGAGAAACTACACTTTCAAGTGGTGAAATAATAATTAATTATACAAATCGGTTAATTTAGCTTCCGATATTACTTCATACAAACACAGAAATATTCTCTGTAGGCTATCTTTCATAGCTTTCGATTGTTGCTGTCCAAGGCCCCTTATAGACGAAGTCATTTGTTTTTTAATTCATTACACGGCCTTGGATGCAGTTATTTTAATTTTAAAACTCATTTATCTCATTAAATATCAGTCCTATCAAAATTCTTGGAGGAATAAAAGTTATCGGAAATTATTTTTAAAGAAACTTTTGTTATGTAACATTTTTCATAAAAATCAATAATAAGCGAGATATTTCGATTTATTTAATTCAGGCCCCTTATAACCCCCCTTTTAAATAATGTATTTTGAATGCCATATAGCCTAAAATCTACGTTACAACAAATTTGATTTATATTCCAATTTTCATCTAAATCCGTTCAGCCATTATCGCGTGAAAAGGTAACAAGCGTACAGACAGACATACAAACAAAAATTTCAAAAAAGCGATTTTCTGTTTCAGGGTGGTTAATTATATATGTTAGGACCAATTATTTTTGGAAAATCGAAAATTACCAGAAAAATTTCGGATATAGATTCATTATTAGTATAGATGTAATATTTTTATTTGTTTATTTATTTGGTTGCAGAACGTTACCAAGTTGAATGAAATCGTTGACCTCCTGTCATTTCGTTATTACTCATTTATAATCATGTAATAAAATTATATATACATACATATAATAGTTCTGCTTACATTTAACACACACATACATAGCACATAAGTTACTTACATTTTAAGGGGAGACTGCACTGAAAATCGAAAAAAAAAAAAATTGCAAATTATTTTTATTGACTATTTCACTTCTTCAGAATGTATATTCTCATACCTCAAATGGATTTTGTTCAGTTCTGATTACAAATATGTTCAAAACAATTTAATTAAGGAAGAAGAGCAAGACTCAACTCATTCTAGTATGTAGTTACAATCCGTATTTGTTCACTGTCCTAAGTTGTACTTCACGTTTCAATCTGCAATGTGCAGCTAGCATATCTAAATCTTCTCTTATTCTAGTATTTTTCATCCTTCTTTCATTACAGAAATACTTATATAGTTCGTACAAGCTCTCTCTCGTTGGTAAACCTTCATTTCTTAATTTTATTTCATACTATTCTTTTGTCGTACCATCAAAACTGTTAAATTTAGAAATAAAAAATATAGCTAAATAGTTTCTAACCAAGTCAAATATGCTATTATCGGTGAGTCTAGAAAATGCATACTTGCCAAAATTGAATTTACTTGTCAGCTCAGTAACTTTACTTTCCTTCAATAATTCCTTCCTTTTATTTTTTATTTTAGCGATCTTCTCCGGTATTTTATTTTCAATGTATTTGTTCGTTATTAAGAGATGCTGGCTTTCCTCGTATTTCTCCATACGGCAACACTTGCTACTTTCTTCTATGCATAATTTTACATCTATAACACAAGAAAAAATAAAATAAAATAACATAAAAATAAAATAAAATAAATAAGCGTTAAAATATATTTGTTTGATAATCTTTATTTACTTATTAACTTATTAACTCATTAACTTATTTACTTATTTACTTATTTATTTATTTATTTATTTATTTATTTATTTATTTATTTATTTATTTATTTATTTATTTTGTCGGTTTCTTGGTAAAAGTGAACAAGTCCAAAATGCAAAATTGTTGGGAAAAGGCATTTAAAGGTTTAATGATCCATCCAGAGATAACTGTACTTCTTTGGATGTTAGTAATAAATTATTTTGAAGGTAAATGTGCTATATTATTAGTTTTTAATATAAAATTATGCCTTAAATTTTCATAATGCTTGGAAGCCTTGGAATGTGACTTGGTCACTTTTACCAAGAAACCGACGATTCTTGACTCCATACAGTTTTAACTTTCCTGTAATAAAACTGGAACGGCTTTCCTTACACACGTCACCTCATTCATCATAGTTTATGCGCCAGGTAATGTGCTATGAATAACTTAAAGTGAGACTTCTTTTTATAGAGTCATGTTTTTTATTAGTATATTTTCCAACGCGAAATTAGATCAGAGTCTAGTTTACCCAGTATTTGCAGTTGAGGGAAAGCCTCGGAAAAAGCCTGAGCCAGGTAACTTGTCCCAACCAGAATCTAAACCCGAGCCCCTTGTTTCACGGTCAGACCTGCTAACCGTCATTCCACAGTGGTGGATCTACAGACATGGTGTTTGACTAGGAGCAAATACATTAAAATTCTAACAGATCAAATCTAGAAATGATTTCAAGAAAATAGACAATCATTCACTTCATAAAACGGCATTGGACATTAAAAAAAATTAACAGTACTAATAAACCATTCGTTTGTGATTTCTCGAAGTGTGGTCGATTGCACGTGATGCGTTACGTCACCTCTGACCTTCACGTGCTCTGTGATTTATTGTCTACACATACGAATGAAAGCTTGCTGACCTGAAATTTATGAGCCGTTGAAGAACTTCCTTACTAATGCTCAACGACTTTATAGGTTTCTCTTTATTGTGAGCACAACAATTATTGTACTTCGTTGACAAGAAAATTATACACAACAAAACAGCGAAATTACGTATTGTGTGTGTTACCCAACAGCGCTGGGCTGGGTATAACGTTATTTTAACGATGTCTGTCTTACAATCCGTTAAGTCCTTCAGTGGCAAACAATATTTTCTGTACAAAGTTCGGCAAAAATTCTGGCTGATAGCACATTTTTTGAGCATTAAGAATACATCACAACCGTATCTCACTTATTATTTATTTATTTATTTATTTATTTATTTATTTAATCTGACAGGATTAAGGCCACAAGGCCTTCTCTTCCATCCTACCAGATAGCACATATAAATACAAAAAAGAAATACAGACGCTGATGAAAATAATACAAATTAAATTAAAGCCCTGTAGAGGATCAACAGTGTCAAAAGAACACTACAGAGCTCTCATCGAGTTAATACAATTAAAAAGAAAGCAGAGATAGCAATGATGATAGTGATAACTGATGATAATAATAATAATAATAATAATAATAATAATAATAAATGCATTACATATTAATTGTCAATTTTACAACAGCATAGTTACAATATTTACTATATGTCATGGGTTAAGCCGAAGTTGCGCAACCTAACAGGTGTTCAACAAGCAATTCCATGAACTAGAATGTAATTTTTTAATTTAAATTTGAATTTTGATATTGTCCGACAGTCTCTGACATGGTCAGGGAGAGAATTCCAGAGGCGTGGAATAGATATGCTGAAAGAAGATGAGTAGAAGGATGTTCTGTGCAGAGGAATAGAGAAAAGGCACATGTTCCGGGTTCGAGGTAGTGAAAGGTAAACAAAACGAGATGCTAGGTAAGAGGGTGTGGAGGTGTGATGATTTTAAATAGTAATAAGAGGGAGTTGAAGAATCTTCTTTCTTTGAGTGGTCTCCAAGACAACAATTCTAGTGACGGTGTTACATGATCGAATTTTCTAATGTTACAAACGAAACGAACGCAGATATTGTGAACACGCTGTAGTCTATGGGCAAGATCAGTATTTAGATTCGTGAATAGAGAATCGCAATAATCGAGGTGGGGCATCACTAAAGTTTGGATCAGTTTTTTTTTAAGGCCGAGAGGTAAAACGTTGGTTAAGTGTCTGAGGGAATGAATTATGGAAAAAGTTTTCTTACATAGGCCTATGTAGGTCACTTGACTTTGAAAATTTAAATTTGAATCTAAATATATCTCAAAATTTTTTACTTTCTTACTATATGTAATAGTGGTATTATTTATTTTTGTATTTGATACAGTGGCTAAATCTATTTTGTTTAATGCTCGTTGGTGGCCCATTATTATAGTTTATCCTCTTTTACTTGTTCTGAACTGTCAGTCAAGTTACAGAGAGCTCAGAATATGTGCGTCAGATATGTGTGCAATATCCGACGATATGATCACATATCACCGTCCTTCGCAAGTCTTTCGTGGCTCCGACTTAAAGAACGCAGAACTTTACACTCTGTCTTTACTCTTTCGAATTCTGCACACCTCAACACCAAATTACCTTTCGTCTCGTTTCTCTTATCTACACTCTAACCACGACGTAAATACCAGATCACTTATCTGTGGCACGCTAAGTATACCTCTTCATAGAACATCTCGTTATTCATCATCTTTTACAGTATCCACCTCGCGACAATGGAATTCCTCGTCACAAAGTATTAGGGGCTGCAAGACAATAAACACCTTTAAAAACAGCTTAAAAGATAACCTTATTAGCATTTCAGTCCAATCATACTGATTTAAACTACATTGTTACTTCTTTCTTTAGACATCATCCTGATAGTGCTGTATTTTCAAAATTGTCTCATAATAATCTCTTTCTATTATCTAATATTATTTGAAATATATTAACATTCTATGTATTTTAGCTTAATTCTGCTACACAGTTTATTTCAGTGTTTAATTAATAGTTCATAATATTTTGTTGTGTAATTCGTAAATAACTCTTGTATATCTAAATCAAATTGTTGAATTCTTTGTAAGTTCATGCATATGTATATGCACTTTTTGCTGGTTGAGTGGAAGGGAAGGCCTTACGGCCTTAACTCCGCCAGCTAAAATAAATCATTATTATTATTATTATTATTATTATTATTATTATTATTATTAATTTTTTTCTGCAGTAACTTTACGAGTTGCGTTGCAAAAGTTCGTGGCCTGACACTAGATGGCGTTGGCCCCCATTGTTAGACGTCATTTTAAACTAGTTCAAGCACGAAAAATCATAATTTTCTGTTCACTAAATTTATTTTTGTGTAGTTTAATTTTGAATTTATTGAGCGGAACATATTGGATGAAATGGAAACTGTCAAACGTCGTGCTGTCATTAAATATTTCGTAAAAAAGTAATAAGTCAAACAGAAATTAAAGCAGACATGGATGCTATACTGGAGAATCCGCTCCAATGTTTTCGACTGTGGAATAGTGGGTGGCACTATTTAAGCACGGTCGAGAGAGTGTGGAAGAGCACCTCCACAGTGGACGTCGAGTTCTGTAAAAAGTGAAGAAATCGTAGGAAAAAATTCACAAAATTCGTTGACTGAAAATTGGCAAATTAGCGAGGTTATGCGTGTCTTATCTGAACGGGCGCGCCATATATACTCAATGTCTTGAGCATGTCCAAGGTCTCCGCAAGATGGGTTCTGCGTTTGTTAATACCGGAGCAAAAGCACGTCCGATGTTAAATTTCGAGGGATTGACTTTCAAAATGACATTCCTGATAACATCTACAGATATGAATATTTTTAGTGATTCTTTCTTTATTTATTTCATAAATATTACATGGACCAAGCCTAGGTAAATCATTTCATAATAAATTTACGGTGTTTTGTAACTTTTATGGCAAAATATTTTATGCACTACATATGTTAAGATCTATAAATCAGCTAAGGATTATTCACAAGTATGAAATATACTTGCACATTTTTATTGCAATATCTTAAAAACTTTATTTTAATTAATAGAGAAAAGTATTGAAAAATAAAAGTGACGTGAAACCAGCAAACATCGAGTGAAGAAACTTCAAGATTTTTAAGGAGGGGTTATACAGGTTTGAGCAATAACAATTAGGGAAATTCAGTATTTTTTTGTCTCGGCAACTAATGACTCTTTCATCTTCCAATTTGACATGCTCAGTATTCAGTGTTTGTGCAATTATAGACTATTTTTAGATATACTAAAATTTCACCATTATGAGTAATTATCATAACAAAAAAGTGGCCATTTTTGTGCACTGATGTACCGTTTTTATGACAATGTCCATAAATATGAACATTCCTGACCCATTATTTTTTGTATTTATTCCTCAATGTCAAATGAACAGTACAAACTACAATCTTTAAAACGTCTACAATCGAAGTATTTTTTTTATTTCCTGTGAGAAGTTAAATTTTTAATGTTTAAAAATAAATTCTAACTTTCAGATTTTTTGACAGCAGACTGGATGATAAAAGCTTCTCAACCGAATAATAGCAGGCATTTCCCATATTTACTCTGTGTTTAATTTCCTCCCGAGTATCATTTATATTTGTTACTGTTGCTCCAAGATATTTTAACTTCTCCACCTCTTCAAAAGATAAATTTCCAATTTTTACATTTCCATTTCGTACAATATTCTCGTCACGAGACATAATCATATACTTTGTCTTTTCGGGATTTACTTCCAAACCTATCTCTTTACTTGTTTGAAGTAAAATTCCTGTGCTTTCCCTAATCGTTTGTGGATTTTCTCCTAACATATTCACGTCATCCGCATAGACAAGGAGCTAAGCGCATAGTAGCACGTTTATGGTCATATGTACCAAAATATTGTAAATATCGTAAAAACTCCTCCACTGACATAAAGATAAATGTCCAATCTTTATATAAAAAATAATTTGTAAACTTACTTCTTTGGATCCTCAAACCTGTATATCCCCCTTTACATAACTCCTAAAATAAAGCAGACATCCGCACAATTTTTTCATTGATAGTAGGAGAAAAGTCCAATGTAAAATAAATTAAAAGCATATACAGGGTGATTCAGACCATCCGTAACAGTAATTTATTTCGGAAACTAGTGCATTAAAATTTTCGAGACAAAAATATTTATAATATAACCGCATGTGTACTTTCACTTGAGCTTGATTTCAACAATCAGCCATAACAGGAAGTAGGGTCAGTGGCGTATCACTTTAAAATTTCAAATGGGAGTCGGGGTCAAATAAGGTACTATTTGATAGAGCTCTTCAAAACAAACAACTTTCATAGGAAATGTTTTTATTAGTTCCTACTCTTTCAATGAGAAAACGTACAAAAAGACAATGCCATAAATATTGAGAAATGTTACAAGACAATTAATGTTACTATGTTACGGAAAGCCTGGACGAAATCAAGCTCAAGTGAAAATTCACATATGCCTTAGTTACAAATATTTTTGTCTCGAAAATTTTAATGCAATAATTTCCGAAATAAATTACTTAAGGGTGGTCCAAATTACCCATTGTTTTTGTATGTTTTTTCATTGAAAGATTAGGAATTAATCAAAAGTTTTCCTATGAAAATTGTTTGTTTTGAAGAGCTCTATCAAATGGTACCCTATTTGACCCGCGCCCCATTTGAAATTTGAAAGTGATACGCCACTGACCCTACTTCCTATTAGGGCTGATTGATGAAATCAAGTTCAAGTGAAAGTTCACATGTACCTTAGTTTCACAAATATTTTTGTCTCGAAAATTTTAAAGCACTACTTTCCGAAAGAAATGACACGTGTGGTCCGATTTACCCATTGCCTTTTCGTACGTTTTCTCATTCAAAGAGTAGGAATTATTAATAAAAACGTTTCCTATGAAAGTTGTTTGTTTTGAAGAGTTATATCAAATGGTACCCTATTTGTCTCAGACTCCCATTTGAAATTTTAAAGTGATACGCCACTGACCCCACTTCCTGTTAGGGCTGAGTGAGGAAACCTAGCTCAAGTGAAAGTTCACATATACCTCAGTTATAAATACTTTTGTGTCGAAAATTTTAATGCACTGGTTTCCGAAATAAATGACTGTTACGGGTGGTCTGAATCACCCTGTATATATATTTTAAACTTTAAAAATTTGTTATCACTTCTCAAGCACATGATACTGTGCACAAGTTTCTCGTTGTTACCGCACCGCTGAAATGAATAATGGAAAAACGACGTAATTATGGAACGAAACCGGAGTTCCCCGAGAAAACCTGTGCAACACTTTGCTTATCTCCCATAAATTCTCTTTGATCTCTCGGGGACTTGGTCCCAAGTCATGTACTTACAAGCCGACATCCTACATATTTCAATGATGGCGTGTTTCGAATACTGTACGATTCCAAATTTTCTTGTCAACATCTTTCTAGAACAGTTCACAATCTTATTTACGACAGGCAAACGTCTCACTTGCTTTCCCTCCGGCATTTCTTGTATATTGTGAAGTAGAACGTGGCGATGGAAAAATTGAAAGAAAGAAACAAACTGAGATGTCAGAGAAAAAATAACTCTTCTGTTCTTGACAGATGAAGAATTGTACGTAGTGTAAATCCTTGTTTAGCATCACATCTTACCCTCCGTTAGGACATTTCATTATCATAGAAAACGAAAGGGAAAATTCTGACTTAATATAGACAATTGAGAATATCCGATCGTTCACCGAGCACTAAAAACTTAGGCGCAGTTTGAATGCCAAGTGACTGTAAGTCAGATAACAAATGAAGAACGATTCAAGGAAAGTACAGGATAGCTGGTTAGTGTTGTACAATCAAACTGGTATGAGATACGAAAGGATATGTGGCGAAGCATTTTATGTAGCTTCCACAGATAAATAACTGGTATACCGCAAAAAAATACTAGTTCCTTGACAAATATCTGAAACGCAATGATAAGAATAACAGAAACTAATAACAGACCTCAGGTTGAGAAATAGGTTACTTTCCGTTTTCTTTCTTTTCACGATTTCTTCTGGAATTTCTTTCATTGTATTTTTCTTGTAACTTTTCAACATAAAACTTTTATGTGCTTTGCGTTAGAGAAATATGGTGATACTTTTTGTCAATAGTGACGTCATCCAAGTGTAAGGTTTGTGTGTCCATCATTAAGAAATGAACGAACGGGGAAAATTGGTAGGAGAAGTATTTGAAAGGTGCGCGAGGATTTCGCCCTTAATTCTTCCTTGAGCTGTTTAGTTCAATTTACTAATTAGATTTTTCTACAATACGGTAGTTATCCTTCACCCAGAAGAATTTTCCTCCTCCACAAATCTCTATCCTCAACATCTTCTTCAGTAAGATCTCTTCTAGTCGCATTCCTTCTGAAGCCATGCATCCATTGTTCTCTTTCCCTCCTCAGTCCATTCCAGTAAAATCTTCGATCATTTTTCATCCTCTTCACGTGCCCCAAACCATTTTAGTCTTCTTTCTTCAGTAACTGCAATAACATTCTTTTCTCTCTCCATAATTTCTCTAATCCTTTGATTTCTAATTTATTCCATTCTTAATTTTTCCCCCAAACCTCCATTTCAGTAGCCAGTAATTTAAAGTTTTAAATGTTTTTACTTTTGAGGTGGTGGAAAAATTCAAATACCTGGGAGCAACAGTAACATATATAAATGATACTCGGGAGGAAATTAAAAGCAGAATAAATATGGGAAATGCCTGCTATTATTCGGTTGAGAAGCTTTTATCATCCAGTCTGCTGTCAAAAAATCTCAAAGTTAGAATTTATAAAACAGTTATATTACCGGTTGTTCTTCATGGTTGTGAAACTTGAACTCTCACTTTGAGAGAGAAACATAGGTTAAGGGTGTTTGAGAATAAGGTTCTTAGGAAAATATTTGGGGCTAAGAGGGATGGAGAAAGTTACATAACACAGAACTGCACACATTGTATTCTTCACCTGTCATCATTAGGAACATTAAATCCAGACGTTTGAGATGGGCAGGGCATGTAGCACATATGGGCGAATCCAGAAATGCATATAGAGTGTTAGTTGGGAGGCCGGAGGGAAAAAGACCTTTGGGGAGGGCGAGACATAGATGGGAAGATAATATTGTGACAGCGACGTGAGATTCGAGCTCACGACCAGCGTCCCGCAAGAAAGCAGATCGCGCGGGGACGGCGCGCGGCGGAGAGAAGTAAGGGGAAAGGGCCTACGCGGTGAGAGAGTGGAGAGAGAGTGCGCGCGCATCTGGTGCTGGTAGAGAGGAGAGGGCTCTGGATTTTTCTGGAGTGCCATCTCTAGAGACGCGTGGAACTTTCGAGGCTACGTCGCTGTGGTTATAAATTACGGACGCGAAGGAACGAGAGCAGTTTTCAGTTGATTAGTCAGCCAGTCAGTGAGAAAGCCAGAGCAAGCAAGCCAGTCTTGTGTACCGGAGTTCGACTCGAGTGTGCGTCCGCAACTGTATCAGCATCCGAAGGCCTGAGTTCGAGTGCAGTGGACCGCAGTTGGAGGGACCTGAGTTCGAGTACAGTGGACCGCAGTTGGAGGGACCTGAGTTCGAGTACAGTGAACTGTCTCTGAAGGTCTGTGGTTCGAGATACTGTGAACTCGAGTGACTGAGATAGAAGAACTGTGAACTGAGAACTGATAGTTCTGATTTGTAAATAGTGCTTTGTAAATATTAGTTAAGATTAACAGTTCATTGTTGTTCGTACTAGTCCAAGTAAATTGTCATTGTCGTCAGTGGAGTGCTATAACGAATACTGTGTTGAGTGAAAATCCAATTGTTGACGAGAGCGTTTAAGGCGAATTGTAGAAAGGAATTATTGTTGGAAGAATAAAATCCTGTTGTGAGTTAAAAAAATAAGTTACAATATTAAAATGGATTTGAGGGAGGTGGGGTATGATGATAGAGACTGGATTAATCTTGCTCAGGATAGGGACCAATGGCGGGCTTATGTGAGGGCGGCAATGAACCTCCGGGTTCCTTAAAAGCAAGAAAGTAAGTAAGTATATTAGATCATTAGCCTAAGTTGTGTACCCATTTCAAAATAGAAGCAATTAAGTATGAAAAAAAGAAAGGTACAATGTAACAATGCGCGATTTGTGTCGAACACAACAAATGGCAAAGAGCGAACAAACCTTCCCTATTCAGGGCACCCCAGTTCTGAATGGAGAGCGGGTTCACAATGCATTCCGCAACAAGACACCGCGTCGTTCGTTTCCTAGCAACGCGTCCCTTTTGTTAGCGAGCGACATCGAACTTAATGAACCTTGTTCCATTTATGATGTCTCGCCGAGTTCTGCTTTTGAATTTATTATCCATATTCCGGATAAAAAGCCAGTAAATCACCGCGAATTTTGTTTATTCTGTTTATTGAATTAATATCGCATTATTCAGCATCAGGATTAGAAAGCAAAGTTACGACAGGGCTTTGTGCATTCATAGGGTGCACATTAATTTGATTCACAGAGTGATCGTTGATACGTTCCATTGCTTCAACTGAAAGTGCCTTGAGATAGAAAGCTGCAGACTAAATAGCCTTGTGCACCACCAACCACACGGCTGGGGAAAACAAACACTTTCATGGTTTGTTTATTTGCGTAAATGTTTATTTATTTGCCTGCATACGATGAGTCCATAATAAAGGAAAGAAATACAACGTGGAATGTTCTAAAGGACTAAGACGTGCCTCAAATTTCGGCTCGAGGTTGTATAATAACTTCATTAAAAACCATTCAAAATTAGCAACTTTCAATAATAAATTATTTAAAAAGCAAGCACTTCAACAGATTTTAATCACTGATTAGTATTCACTTTTGTTATTTTTCATTTTTTCTTTACATGAAATTAAAAAAAAAAAAACAAATATTTTTCTAAGTTAGGAATCTTTCAATCTTTCAAAATTCAACAAATCAATTAAAACTAAAATATCATTCATGTATATAATAATTATTACTCCATTATGTTTTGCATAATATTTTGCATTTATTTTACAATTGTATTATTTATTTATTTATTTATTTAACCTGGTAGAGATAAGACCATCAGGCCTTCTCTTCCCCTCTACCAGGGGATTAAAACTACAATATTAAGAATACAATTACAATTATAATTACAATTAATATTAAGTTTACAAATACAATAAAAATCAAGGTACTAAAAGATTAACTGATTAATAAAAGCTAGACAGTTTATTGAAGAAATTAAGGAGAGAGAAGCATTTTTTCTTTTATTAACTAAGTAAAAACTAAACCTACTCTACGCAGTAAGAAAATGCTTAATAAGTTTGCTTTTGAACGCTACTAAATTCCGACAGTCTCTGATGTCACTGGGTAGGGTATTCCACAAGCGCGAGAGCGATATATATTTAATATTTTCCATTTCCTTTTATTATTTGTACTTTCTACTTAACTGAATCTTCTGTGTTTTACCTGATATAATTTCATTGTATTACTTGTATTATTCTTTCTTGTATTATTATTTTGATATTCATCACTTTCTTTTGCTTACATATATTTGATATAATTTCATTGTATTTCTTATATTATTCTTTCTTGTATTATTATTTTGATATTGATCACTTTCTTTCGCTTACATATATTTGATTATTTAAATTAAACAATTAAGTAATTATTTTAGTGTAGGCTTAAACTTGTAATATTACTTTTTCATTATTCGATGTAAACTCCACTCCCGGCCACAAGCTTTTGCTTCATCGGGAGTGCGAACCAAAAGTGTACCATCATTATTTGTTACTGTTGCTCCCAAGTATTTGAATTCTTCCACCTCTTCAAAAGATAAATTTCCAATTTTTATATTTCCATTTCGTGCAATATTCTCGTCACTAGACATAATCATATATATTTTGTTTTTTTTTTTTTCGGGATTTACTTCCAAACCTATTTCTTTACTTCCTTCAAGTAAAATTCCCGTGTTTTTCCTAATTGTTTGTGGATTTTCTCCTAATATATTCACGTCATCCGCATAGACAAGCAGCTGATGTAACCCGTTCAATTCCAAGCCCTCTCTGTTATCCTGGACTTTCCTAATGGCATACTCTAGAGCAAAGTTAAAAAGTAAAGGTGATAGTGCATCTCCTTGCTTTAGCCCACAGTGAATTGGAAACGCATCTGACAGAAATTGAAATGATCTAATATACGAATTGAAAAAAAAAAAAAGCAGAAGTCTATACAGCAGGAAGTAGGCCTAATTTAAAGTTGAACTTCAACGTATTTTTCTTTTCTTTTCAGCCGGTCATAACCACGAACACGAGCACGATCACCATGAAGAAGAAGAACTACAAATGGTCAACGTCACTGATGTCGTGAAGATGATAATGAACTCTACGGAACACCACGGTCATCATCACCACCATCACCACTAGCAAGACACGGATCTGCAGTCGCTATGACGACGGAGTATTCCTGCAATATTTTTTGCATTGCTAGCAGGAGGCAGGCGAGTCTTTCATGTTGCACAAAACAAATTTCGACATGTGATTCAACGTGTGGTGCAGCTAGCAGATGTAAAGTCCGCGTCACCGTTTTTGGCGTGTGAAATAAGTAATGTGAACGTTAAGTACGAATGTTTTACCTTTTCAGCAGTCAGTCTGACAACTGTGTTTGACAAATGGCTGATATGACGTGTAGAGGAAGTTGTGCCATTCTCATCTGCACTGGCAACATGCTCACAAACTGGGCCCTACACTCTAGGACACACGCCAAAAACGCTGGCGCCATCTGTACAAAGACTGAAGTGTAAATAATAATAGTAATAGTAATAATAACAATTACAACAAAATAACAGTGAAGTTTTATGCCAGGCGGAACGTGAATAAAACTGAAGCTAGTTCAATGAGAACGAATGAAGACAAAAAAGGGAATAACGCTTCATGTCATATATGTCTGTGGCGTTGAGATAATGCCAGTACCGCCTTGATATGAAGCATTCTATTCCCTGCCGGCAAACATTCAAAGCGACTTTTCGTACTATATTTTTCCGTTTGGTGCTTTAGACACATGATAGCTTTAAGGCTAAGCCACTAGGTGGCAGCAGCAGCTCTTTTCTCACCGAAAGTGGACATGGAAGCGCTTTTCCCGCACGGTCTTCAAATTCTCTAGTCTCGGCGAATAGAATAGGTAATACTGGTACAATGTTATTTATTTTTTGGACGATCGTAGTTTTTTTCCCTGCTTACATGCTTCGTAAGTTGACAATTCCGCACGGTCTGGTTGCTATGCAAAGAAAAGAAACCACAGTGCTGTTATAACTACTTACCGCACTACTACGTCAGTTCAAAGTGTGTCATGGCTCGCTGTATACCGTCATGTGGCTAGTCGATGAGCCTAGAGAATTCAATCTTCCTACACTTCCGGAGAGGCGTATTACCTATGTGCCAGAGAAGTCGCCTAGCAAGTACAGCGTTCATTCTGAAGCGTACTTACCGATGCGTACGGTAACGCCTGTAGTGGCAGGAATTTGAACTGTTTGGAAACAGGTACTGAGGTGAGTTTTTTTTCTTACTGTCGGGATATGGGGAGAGGGTTAAGACGATTACTTACGTATTTGTTGACATTAACTTCGACTGTAAACATGGGCACGGAGCATTTGATTTGTGTTGTGGAATGTTGCCGTACGCAACCGATGATAACAAATACCCTGCGTACGACTTGCCGGCGCAAAACACAGTTCGAAAGAGGTTATGGTAGCACACAGACCGTACAGACCGCCATCTGTTGCTACGACGTTGAAGTTATACCGTACACGTTCTCAAGTTCAGATTGAACGCCTTGATTAATAGGAAACTTCTCTGACATAAAATCTGAAACTCGCTTCAAATCGCTGACTCACAACAGTGACGTCATGACACACTTTGAAATGAACACCCAGTAGTGTGCCTTTATTTAGAAGGCTACACATTTTCATATCTTCTTTTAGATTTTTCCGGTATTAACTAAGCGTAACCGATCCTCTATGCTTCTTAAACCTCTTCATCCACTAAATCCTCAACCAATCCTTTTGTCATAATCATTAAGTGGTTACAAAACTTCTAATTAAACTCATACATTAATATTAAATTAATACAAATTTCATTACCAGAAACAACAATGACTTTACACTGAAACAAAATAACCTACGTACTGCCTTGGCAACGACGTTAGTATTTTGTTATAGAAGAAATGTTTACTTATCAAACAAAATATATAATGTGCATTATTCAAATTAAAAACAAATTAATTAAGGACCACCTCTGTGGTGTAGGCGTCAGCATGCTGGTATCTTACGCAGAGGGGCCGGGTTCGATTCCCGGTCGTGTTGAATTTCCTGGTTGAGGTTTTTCAGGGTTTTTTCTCAACCGTAAGGCAAATGCCAGGAAATTCGGGCCACAACATCCCTGAATATCACCGTCCTCATTCATCACCGAAATCACATTCATAACAAATCATTAACATCTAGTTCACAACAATAGAACCAGTCTCAACAATAGTACACAGGCCTTCGGATTTCAACCAAAGATTAACTCGCGATATGACTGAAGATGTTACAGCGAGTATAAATGTGGAGCTTGTTTCCAAAAGGTACCAAATCCACCAGACCTAATTTTACAGGAAATGAAAAAAACTGCTCATAGCCTTAAAAAAATATTATATATTGTTATGACTTCTTGTAACTATTCTTTGTGTGTCATCAATCATATTTAGGCATGTATTTAAGATATTTCACACATTTATAAGAAGTTATTAATGGTTTTAGTTTGGATGTGGTACATTTTGGCAACAAAATTGGATGTGGTACATTTTATTTTATTTTATTGGGTTATTTTACGACGCTGTATCAACATGTAGGTTATTTAGCGTCTGAATGAAATGAAGGTGATAATGCCGGTGAAGTGAGTCCGGGGTCCAGCACCGAAAGTCACCCAGCACTTGCTCGTATTGGGTTGAGGGAAAACCCCGCAAAAAAACCTCAACCAGGTAACTTGCCCCGACCGGGATTCGAACCCGGGCCACCTGGTTTCGCGGCCAGACGATGTGGTACATATTGGTATGAAATAATTCCGTATTATGAATGGGGATATACAGTACAGGAATTATTTGCTATAACTGTAAAAGTGAATACATAATTAAACATTTTTCACTTCACAAATTTAGGCTATGTTTGCTGTTATAATCATTATAATTAACATCAATATTATCCTCATCCTCTGTTCTAACAACAGACTCAAAATTTATAATATTACTCTAAAATGGGAGTTTGTTAATGTCACAGCAGCCCAAACAACTAATACGTCACCACAATAACCAATGAAATTGCTGCACAACTCGTGACGTATCAGTGACGCAAAGTTGAGAACCAATAGGAACACGCTTGAGATTTGGTATGTTTTGGCATCAAACTCAGCATGGATGTGGTATTTTCTGCTGTAAAACACTGTTTTCAGTGACGTCTGGAGATATGATTTGGTACTTTTCGAGAGAAATGGTTAGTGTTTCCGTTCTAGAGGTAGCTAAGAATGTGGTGCCATCTGTAACTCATTTTTCGAAAATTGTGGATTTGGTACCTTTTGGAAACAAGCTCCACAAATATCAGTTGGGGGGGGGGAGGGGAATTAAAAATGACGATCGTCCAAAAAATAGTGTGCAATACGCATCCGTTAAGTTCGTAACAGAATCTCGGAAACTAGAAAAACTCGGCTTAACCTCATTTTTTTTAAACTGTTTCCTCGATTCTGTTGTAATGCACTCATCACACTTGTATCGCAATATACACACCGAAATCTGCCTAAAACTCGTGGTATAATGCGGGAAACGTGTTAAAACTGTTGTGCTGTATTTTTGTATACCCTGGCTCTTATACCATTTTCTCTGAGAAGTAATGTCAGTGAGGAAGTCAATTTTCTCACAAATAGCTTCATACACAAAAACAATGAAGCTACAGTATCTACCTCTATATTGTATCAATAAAATGCAGATATCGATGGTGTTGAACAGCAATATCGTATGTAAAAATATTCAATTTTATAGGAGAACAAAAAAAAAACATGTTAATACATTTATAACGAATAAATATTTGACATGAGAGGGTATGAAAATATCTTCTTGTAAAGCCTGTGTCCATGTCTGAAAGTAAGATGTGTTTGCAGAAGATTCGGAAAGATTTTTTTCAGAGGGATAAAATGAAATCTCATTTTGTTACATTTGAGGTTGCTGTTCAACACCATCGATATGGAAATTATCAATAACATTCTCTCCTATAACAACGCTGGACACATAACTTATAATTTCTTTAGGCAGCCATTCCTAAAAGAATATCTTTTAACGTCAGACAAGAATGAAAAAAATTGACTATTATATAGTAGCGTGCGAGAAATATTTTTAACACTGACATTCAACTGTTTGTGCCGATTGTCAATAATTGTTACCCACCAGATGTCACAAGCCAGTAATCACAACCGATCATAAATGCGGTTCAAACAATGGTAGATCTACTTTTAAAAATGATTCTTTGGCTAAGAAACACACAAATTAAATTAACTGCTTCAACAACTATTTTATTGATAATTATATGAAACAATTACGAATTAAATGCAAGTATAAAATATTAGGGGGCACCCCAGTTTGAACCGGGGACCTCCCGATCTACAGTGGATTGCTCTATCACTGAGCTATCCTACCACTTGGTTTTAATGTGATGAAATTTCACTATTACAATGAGGGTGAATACAGCAGTGGGGATGTTGGAGAAAAAGACGAACGGCCGTCAAAAAAAATATTATACGACACATATATTAAATTGATTTTGTTTTGTTCGTAGGGTTGCTTCACTCGACTTGCGGCCTAGATTCGTAAACACCCCCCCCTCACAAGATAAAAAGCTTTTTTTAATACATTTATTGTAAATTACTATTCTTAGAAAATTCTGAAAGAGTTATTAACTATCATTTGCAATGCTGAGTCTCACCATGTTGAAGCCTAATGATGAAAATGCCAGAGAGACAGAGGAAAGGGGAGAATAAGTTCTTTTACTGGGTTATTTAACGACAATGTATCAACTACGAGCTTATTTAGCGTCGAAGGGATTGGTGATAGCGAGATGATTTTGGCGAGATGAGGCCGAGGATTCGCCATAGATTATCTGACATTTGCCTTAAGGGTGGGGAAAACCTCGGAAAAACCCAACTAGGTAATCACCCCAAGCGAGAATCGAACCCGCGCCCGAGCGCAACTCGGGATCGGTGGGCAAGTGCCTTAACCGACTGAGCTACACCGGTGGCCGAGAATAAGTGGGAAAACGTTATTGACGCAAACTACACGTCCTTATCAGAAAACTTCATAATATGTGTAAATATATAGCGTAGTAAAAAGTAGCGTGAAACAATACTGTGCTGAAATAGCTGATATTTTTTTTTTTGCTAATGGTGGGTACTTGACTTTCATTCACCAATATGAGACCAGTTGTGTAGACCAATTTACAGCTATAGTCGTTGCCCACGGTGCGCTACAGGATGTTGGTCTACGCTACACCCGTGATGAGATGAGATAATGATGGAGATTTATTGGGATACCACAAGGGTACCGGAGTTCCCACATAAAACCCCTGTGTTACCTACTACTGGCTTGCCCAACACAAGTTATAAATCGGGGGTACGTCGGGAATTGAACCCGAGTCTACAGGATTACAAGTCTAGCGTGGTGGTGTTACGAGACAATAATAATAATAAAAATAATAATAATAATAATAATAATAATAATAATAATAATACCTTCTCTATTTACCTTAGGTAGGCTACCCCATGTACTGTGTCACAATATGTGACAGTGGCACAGAGAAACAGAGAAGGTTGAACTAAACTCAGAAGGATTCAATCCGGTATCGGAACTAGAATCCGGTGTGGCTTAGTGGATAAAGTGTCAGCAGGTAGACCTGAAAACCCGGGTAACGAATCCCGGTTCCGGAAAGAAGTTTTCTCCGTTCTACCCATTCTTCATCACATGGTAATGCAGAACCCCTGCACGGAAATATCATATTATGTACTTCGGTACATCAATTTGGATAAGCCCAATCATAAGACGTACCAACTACGGGCACGAACATTAAAAAGACAATAATTTTGGTTTTTAAAACTGTAAAGGCAATAACACTGTTATTAATATTCTGTGATCATACAAACAGCAAGAGAAGTTATATAGACGTACAAATGAAGCGTACCTTACTGAACTAGGCAGTAATAGTAGAACTAAGCACCGGTATTCATTACGTGTACTATTGTTCAATGTAATTATTAATAATTTATTATGATATCTAAACCTATGAACAAATGAATGTATGTAGCTGTATTTTTTGTATGAATGGTTGTCTATTGTCAATAAAATATACAATAAATTTCCATGTTTCGTGGTTTTTATTTCAATTACTTCGCAGTAGTAGTAGTAGTAGTAGTAGTAGTAGTAGTAGTAGTAATAGTAGTTGTAGTATTAGTTGTAGTAGTAGCAGCAGCAGTTGTACTAGCATTGGAAGTAGCAGTATTAGTGGTAGTGGTAGTAGTAGTAGTAGTAGCAGTAGCAGTAGTAGAAGCAGTAGCACTAGTAGCAGTAGCAGTAGTAATAGTAGTTGTATTAGCTGTAGTAGTAGCAGCAGCAGTTGTACTAGCATCGTAAGTAGCAGTATTAGTGGTAGCAGCAACAGTAGTAGTAGTAGTAGTAGTAGTAGTAGTAGTAGTAGTAGCTGTACTAGCATCGGAAGTAGCAGTAGCACTAGCAGCAGTAGCAGTAGCACTAGTAGCAGTAGTAGTAGTAGTAGTAATAATAGTAGTTGTAATAGTAGCAGCAGCAGTTGTACTAGCAACGGAAGTAGCAGTATTAGTGGTAGCAGTAATAGTATTAGTAGTAGTAGTAGTAGTAGCAGTAGTAGTAGTAGCAGTAGTAATAGTAGCAGTAGTAATAGTAGTTGTAGTAGTGGCAGCAGCAGTTGTACTAGCATTGGAAGTAGCAATATTAGTGGTAGCAGCAGTAGTAGTAGTAGCAGTAGTAATAGTAGCAGTAGCAGAAGCAGTAGCAATAGTAGTAGTAGCAGTAGTAGTAGTAGTAGTAATAGTAGCAGTAGTAGAAGAAGTAGCACTAGTAGCAGTAGCAGTAGTAGTAGTAGCAGCAGTAGTAGTAGAAATAGTAGTTGTATTAGTGGTAGCAGCAGCAGCAGCAGTAGTAGTAGTAGTAGTAATAGTAGCAGTAGTAGAAGCAATAGCACTAGTAGCAGTAGTAGTAATGGCAGTAGCAGTAGTAATAGTAGCAGTAGTAGAAGAAGTAGCACTAGTAGCAGTAGCAGTAGTAGTAGTAGCAGCAGTAGTAGTAGAAATAGTAGTTGTATTAGTGGTAGCAGCAGCAGCAGCAGTAGTAGTAGTAGTAGTAGTAGTAGTAGTAGTAGTAGTAGTAGTAGTAGTAGTAGTGGTAGTAATAGTAGTTGTAGTATTAGTTGTAGTAGTAGCAGCAGCAGTAGCTGTACTAGCATCGAAAGTAGCAGTATTAGTGGTAGTAGTAGTAGTAGTAGTAGTAGTAGTAATAGTAGCAGTAGTAGAAGCAATAGCACTAGTAGCAGTAGTAGTAATGGCAGTAGCAGTAGTAATAGTAGCAGTAGTAGAAGAAGTAGCACTAGTAGCAGTAGCAGTAGTAGTAGTAGTAGCAGTAGTAGAAGCAGTAGCACTAGTAGCAGTAGCAGTAGTAATAATAGTTGTAGTATTAGTTGTAGTAGTAGCAGTAGCTGTACTAGTATCGGAAGTAGCAGTATTAGTGGTAGTAGTAGTAGTAGTAGTAATAGTAGCAGTAGTAGAAGCAGTAGGACTAGTAGCAGTAGCAGTAGTAATAATAGTTGTAGTATTAGTTGTAGTAGTAGCAGCAGCAGTAGCTGTACTAGCATCGAAAGTAGCAGTATTAGTGGTAGTAGTAGTAGTAGTAATAGTAGCAGTAGTAGAAGCAGTAGCACTAGTAGCAGTAGCAGTAGTAATAATAGTTGTAGTATTAGTTGTAGTAGTAGCAGTAGCTGTACTAGTATCGGAAGTAGCAGTATTAGTGGTAGTAGTAGTAGTAGTAGTAATAGTAGCAGTAGTAGAAGCAGTAGGACTAGTAGCAGTAGCAGTAGTAATAATAGTTGTAGTATTAGTTGTAGTAGTAGCAGCAGCAGTAGCTGTACTAGCATCGAAAGTAGCAGTATTAGTGGTAGTAGTAGTAGTAGTAGTAGTAATAGTAGCAGTAGTAGAAGCAGTAGCACTAGTAGCAGTAGCAGTAGTAATAATAGTTGTAGTATTAGTTGTAGTAGTAGGAGTAGCTGTACTAGTATCGGAAGTAGCAGTATTAGTGGTAGTAGTAGTAGTAGTAGTAATAGTAGCAGTAGTAGAAGCAGTAGGACTAGTAGCAGTAGCAGTAGTAATAATAGTTGTAGTATTAGTTGTAGTAGTAGCAGCAGCAGTAGCTGTACTAGCATCGAAAGTAGCAGTATTAGTGGTAGTAGTAGTAGTAGTAGTAGTAGTAGTAATAGTAGCAGTAGTAGAAGCAGTAGCACTAGTAGCAGTAGCAGTAGTAATAATAGTTGTAGTATTAGTTGTAGTAGTAGCAGTAGCTGTACTAGTATCGGAAGTAGCAGTATTAGTGGTAGTAGTAGTAGTAGTAGTAGTAGTAGTAGTAATAGTAGCAGTAGTAGAAGCAGTAGCACTGGTAGCAGTAGCAGTAGTAATAGTAGTTGTAGTATTAGTTGTAGTAGTAGCAGTAGCTGTACTAGTATCGGAAGTAGCAGTATTAGTGGTAGCAGTAGTAGCAGTAGCAGCAGAGGAGCGTTTTGCAGAAGTTTCGGGAAAATTTCTTCACTCGGAATCAAGTGAAATCTTATTGTTCATTTTTTTAATATACGAGGTTGCTGTTCAACACCATCGGAATGTTACATTATATAACACTGCGTACTTATTCGTGGTACTACCATGATTACGGGTCTTTCCTTAGTACGCCTGCATCGCTGCAACCTTGGTGACCCAAAAGAGGTGAGTTCTTTCTGTGAAGGTTTGCACAGAAGTTGTACTGTACCTGTGAAGTAGCCTGCACAGTAAGCTCTTATCCGATGTTTTGACATTATTTCTAATGATATTTACTTGAGCTGGTGTTCCAACTCGTATCTACATCGTTGCTCTGTGCTGGTAATGCTCTTGAGTGCTGTAGCTGCTCATATGTTTGTTTTTATTGCTTCCTCTGTGTATGATATTGCCGTACGCTGGAAGTTCCGGTTCGTTTCCCACTTGGACGAAAACAACATAACGCCTACATGCCCGTGTTCCCTGTTGAGTCTTGCTCCATATTCCCTGCATGCTGCATTCGTCTAGCAATTACTACGTGTAACAGGATGGACTGAGTGCTGCACGCCATTAATGACGTTGAATCCAGTTGTTACCCGAGGGTTGAAATGGGCTGCAAAGACAATAAAATTTCTTCCTATTTCCAAAAGTGAGGGCTTCTGAGAACTGTGTAAATATAGTAAAATACTAGTATAGCAAAGTTCTAGGAACCTCTGAAATTACTTCGCTAAAGTGAAATTTTGTAATATCGAAATACGTTACTTTTTCTTAAAAAATGATTGCTCATTTACCGCTGCTTAATCCGTAAATTCTAATAGGCCGATATTTTGCAGGTACGTGTGGAAAGTAATATATAATATAAGAAACTAAATTTGCATTTCATTTGAGAAGAAAAAGCTCAAAGAAAGACATAGGAAAAGTACAAAAATCAAGTTTTACGAAGCGCTTTGTAGGATAAATGGTGCCACTTGGGAAGTAGCGTTGTGAGATTAGTGAGTTCTGATTGGTAAAATAATACTAAATTAATTGCCTATATGCAAAATTGCTTAGCATGATGAACTTGCCCGTTCTTCTCCTACTGAATATCAACACAATTAATGTTGCTGTATATCAATATATTAAAATTTCTCAATCTTATGGCTTAAAGCAAAACATAAAACAAATTGCTCAGTGTTTTATATATTTACATTTGTTGTATTATTCTAACATGAAAAAAAACTAAGCAATTTGTTTTACATTTTGCTTTAAGCCATAAGATTGAGAAATTTTAATATATTGGTATATAGCACCATGGATCCGACAACCTGATCGCCTCACTAGCAGTGAATGGAGACTAGCTCTTAAAATGACAGCTAATGCTTGTCCGCTGCGTGCTATACCAGGAAGGTCCCGAGACGGAAACCACTGCCGTCGTTGTGTCAGTGAGATTGAAACTCTTGGCCACGTTTTGGGTGCCTGTCCTTTCAGCGAGACACTGCGGAACTCTAGACATCACAGAATCAGGTCCATGATTGCCGAAGCCTTGAGGAAGAAAGGTCTCACTGTGCACGAAGAAGTCCATGGCATCTCTCAAGAGGGATCCTGTCGGCGAATTGACATGCTTGCCATTCCACCAGGCTCTACATCCGCCTACATTATCGACCCGACAGTCAGGTTCGAGGCACAGGAAATACAGCCCACTGACGTCCACGCAGAAAAATGCAGAATTTATGAGCCCACAGTTCCATTCTGTTTGGAGAAATATCACCTCACCTCCATTGAAGTAGTTGGGCTAATGGTTGGCGCTAGGGGCACAATACCTCGCCTCTTTGTGTCAGTTTCTGCAAGAAGTTCCAGCTGAACAACGACTTCATTCGTGATGTTTCCCTTACTGCTATCAGAGGATCACTTGCCATTTTAAAATATCACCTGTAGGCCCTACTTTGGTTCCTAAGAGGGAAGAACTTTTGTTTGAACGTCTAATCAGTTTATTATGTTTAGGCCTGTTATATGTATTTATTTTATTTATTTTATTTATTTATTTAATAATAACATATACATAAAAACGTTACATTAAAATACCCCGAAAGAGCAAAGCTCGTGTTCGGGGACAGTTCCGTTACATAGATACACATACTTTGTAGACAAAATACTTAATAAAAAAGCTCACATAAAGATGATAATAAAATTATTAAATAATAATACTAGTAATAACTGAGTGAAAAAAGAGACGATGTTTAGATTGATGGATTAATATTAAATTATTATTAGTAGTATAATTAGTACAGGTCATGTTGATATAGTAACCAAGATAAAATAGAAAAATACACTTAGAATAGAAATAAACTTGTTTTACAATACATGGTACATAATATATATATATATATATATATATATATATATACAGGGAAGTCTGTCATATAAATTTTTTAATTCTGGATCTGAAAATTTCATTGCTTAAAGTAGTCAATTCTGGATGAAATTTTATTATCGAATTATATAGACGTGGACCATAATTTGTAATGTGTAGTAAAGCAGCAGATGTGAAATATTTAGGTTCAACTAATTTAAGAATTTAATTTCGTCTTGTATTATGATCATGTGGCTGAGCTACAAATTTCATTCTATTTTTATGATAGAATTTAATTAAAGAGTATTTATAAATTTGGTCAATTCTAAAAACATTCAATTCGGAATGGATCAAATTTGTTGGATAATCCAGTCGCCTTTTCAAACAAATTTTGATTATACGTTTTTGCAACATAATTAGAGGAAGAAGAGCAGTTTTTGTAATGCCTCCCCATCCAGTTATACCATATTGGATAACAGATTCAACTATAGCCAAATAAACCAAACGTAATACATGAGTAGGCAAGTAATGGCGAAGGTTTACAAATTTGTAAATTGTTTTACGTATCCTGTTACATAAAAAGGTGATTTGTCTATCCCATTTCAAGTGCTGATCAACAATAATTCCCAGGTATTTCACATCTACAGATTCTTTCAGGCAAGGGCATTTACAGGTTGTTGAGAGTTTACAAAATGAGTTGTGGATTATTAATTTTAAATGAGAAAGTGATTTCAATTTGTTCAATCCAGAGACTGTTAAAGAAAATGGCACCAAAGTAGTTTTAGTTATATTTAGAGATAGCAAATTGTATGATATTATCATTCCTGTACTCAATTTCCCCGTCTTGTTCGTTCCCCAAATTTCTCTTCTGTGGTCTGTTTTTGTTTTCACTCTGTGTGTGTGTGTTATGCTTTGTCCAATGAGGCAGTCCCGTTATTGGGAAAGCTGAAAGAGTGTCTTTCTTTACATGGGCTTAGGTGACCATATCAAAAATGAATTGTAAATCAACACAATTATTTGTCCTTCGGTTTAAAATTAATCGCTGCATATAAGTAAAACGGTGAGCCGAAAACTACCATTTCGATTAAGGATTACATAAAATGTGTATTTCCTTAAAAATTTCGAAATCTGTTTTTCCCTTTGAACTTGTTAAAATAATGAAGTACAAGCCTCAACATCGGACACAAATTCTGTATGCAATGAAGAGAATGGCAAATCTGCTTGTGCCAGTTTTGCAGCCACAGGATTCAGTCATATGTTTTCAGCGAGGCTGCTACGTGAGGTATTGATTTTCAAGTGAACAAGGCTCTAACTCATGTTGCTTTGGGGCTGGTCTTGCATCCAGTGCAGTCCGTGGCAAAATATTCTACCCGCTACTCCACATCCAGTCAGGAACAGCTGCGGTCTAACTCACGGGGAAATGCAAAGTTAAATCCGAGGGCACACAAATAAAGCGCGAACTGCGCTTCAACCCTTCAGTCAGTAGTAATTTCGGAAAGAGAAGAATTTATATTCCTCTTACAGAAGCTGGATGTGTCCTGAGTTTTCTTATGCGTGATAATGGGTTTAACAAATATCTATGTCAGCGGTGACCAAAACTCGAGCTGCAGTGATTACATGAGACAGACAGACAGACAGACAGAGAGACAGAGAGATAGATAGATAGACAGATAGACGGATGGACGGGTGGATAGATAGATAAGATAGATTAGATAGATTAGATAGATTAGATAGATTAGATAGATTAGATTAGATTAGATAAGATAGATAGATAGATAGATAGATAGATAGATAGATAGATAGATAGATAGATAGATAGATAGATAGATAGATAGATAGATAGATAGATAGATAGATAGATAGATAGATAGATAGATAGATAGATAGATAGATAGATAGATAGATAGATAGATAGATAGATAGATAGATAGATAGATAGATAGATAGATAGATAGATAGATAGATAGATAGATAGATAGATAGATAGATAGATAGATAGATAGATAGATAGATAGATAGATAGATAGATAGATAGATAGATAGATAGATAGATAGATAGATAGATAGATAGATAGATAGATAGATAGATAGATAGATAGATAGATAGATAGATAGATAGATAGATAGATAGATAGATAGATAGATAGATAGATAGATAGATAGATAGATAGATAGATAGATAGATAGATAGATAGATAGATAGATAGATAGATAGATAGATAGATAGATAGATAGATAGATAGATAGATAGATAGATAGATAGATAGATAGATAGATAGATAGATAGATAGATAGATAGATAGATAGATAGATAGATAGATAGATAGATAGATAGATAGATAGATAGATAGATAGATAGATAGATAGATAGATAGATAGATAGATAGATAGATAGATAGATAGATAGATAGATAGATAGATAGATAGATAGATAGATAGATAGATAGATAGATAGATAGATAGATAGATAGATAGATAGATAGATAGATAGATAGATAGATAGATAGATAGATAGATAGATAGATAGATAGATAGATAGATAGATAGATAGATAGATAGATAGATAGATAGATAGATAGATAGATAGATAGATAGATAGATAGATAGATAGATAGATAGATAGATAGATAGATAGATAGATAGATAGATAGATAGATAGATAGATAGATAGATAGATAGATAGATAGATAGATAGATAGATAGATAGATAGATAGATAGATAGATAGATAGATAGATAGATAGATAGATAGATAGATAGATAGATAGATAGATAGATAGATAGATAGATAGATAGATAGATAGATAGATAGATAGATAGATTTATTCGTTCCATAATATTCTTACATTTGCTTTATAGCATAGAATAAAGAACATGTCCAATTCTTACGTTTAAATATAAATGCAATACATATAAAATGCAAATATGAAATATGTACAGAATTAATACCTTAGTAAAAATAATATTTTATACAATGTAATATGTTTACCATGTAATAGTATTAAAATACTTACACAGTACTGTGAAATGTCAAGAATTCATCTACAGAATAGGAAAGTGTGAGACATTAAGTAATTTTTTAGTTTTACCTTAAATAATGCAGGGTTTTTGGCTATGATTCTTAATGTCTTCAGGAAGACTATTGAACAATTTTATCGCCATGTAATGTACTCCCCTTTGATAGCATGATAAATTTGATGAAGGCGTATGAAAATCATTCTTTCTGCGGGTATTTATACTATGAATGGCTGAATTAGTTGGAAATTTTTTTTTATTACATAAGAGGAAATTTATTATAGAGTATATGTATTGATTTGTTAAGGTTAGAATCTCTAATTTTTTAAAAAATAATCTACATGATTCTCTAGCCTTTGCTCCAACTATTATTCTAATGGCTCTTTTTTGTAATAAGAATATATTTTTACTATCTGCAGAACTTCCCCAAAATATTATTCCGTAGGACATAAAGGAATAAAAATAGGCAAAATATATTGTCTTTAAGATACTGCTGTTTAGAAATTGTTGTAACGACCTAATTGCGAAGCATGCTGAGCTAAGTTTGGGGGTTATTTCTTTGATATGATTTTTCCAATTTATTGTATTATTAATATGCAAACCAAGAAATTTGGTTGTTGATGTTTCTAGTAGAGGTATATTGTTGATAGTTGTGTCCAATGTTTCAGAGATTAAATTTGAAGAGGTTTTAAATTGAATTACGTTAGTTTTATTAATGTTTAATGCTAGTTTATTGGTTGTAAACCAGTCATAAATTTTAAGGAGAATTATTTCTGTTTTATATTTGAATGTGGCAAAGTTATTGTCTGTAATTATGATACTTATGAAGTAAAGAGACGAAAGAAAAGTAGTTGGCATGAAAACTACAACCAGTGGTGGTTCCTGTACTAACATCTTGATCAATCCCGCGGATAAAAATCTCAAGCTCTGCTGTATCAGTAATGTCACTGCTGTCATCAAGAGCCAGTGAATAATACACGATTTTTCTTTCTTATTTTTTTAACCTTCCTCTTGAATATAATTAGGAATTTTCTAAATTTTTCTTCTATACTTGGTCGAGAAATTAGTAGTTTTTCAAAATTTAAAAATTCTTATGGACAAGTTATTTAAACTATTTTAATCATTACTCTTTTGAGAAATTCTGTTCTATTAAAATGCTTTAGAGCACGAGATATTTCAAACCTCATTAGGTAGTTGACTTCCTTACATTTATTTATCTCATCTTTCCCTGGCTTTGATTTAAGACAATATGTCAATTCCTGGCGTTTAACAGTTCGTTGGCACATAATATTGAATCAGTTTTTCTACAATATTATTATTAAATGAGTAACTAATAAATAGTTACCCTCCTCTAAAGATTAAGAAGATTAAAATTGACATAAAAACTAATAATTTATCCTTCTAAGAAAAAGATCTAAAAATATCAATATTCGTGCACGTACAGAAGAATTATAGGAACACATACTTAGTGGTCAATAATAATAATAATAATACATTATTCAGCGTGGCAATTAATGTTTTTAAATACTCGTAATTGAACCGTTGATCAAAGTAAACATATTACATTTTGTCCGACAGAACAACAAAAAAGCCACCGGCGTGGCTCAGTCGGTTAAGGCGCTTGCCTGTTGGCCTGAAGTTGCGCTCGGTCGCGGGTTCGATCTCCGCTCGGGCTGATTACCTGTTTGGGTTTTTTCCCCGAGGTTTTCCCCAACCGTAAGGTGAATTCCAGGTAATCTATGGCGAATCCTCGGCCTCATCTCGCCAAATACCATCTCGCTATCATCAATCTCATCGACGCTAAATAACCTAGTAGTTGATACAGCGTCGTTAAATAACTAACTAAAAAGAAAACAACAACAAAAAAGTTATCCTTCTTATTCTTTACGAAACCACCTCTTACTGCTTGTAGAGACAGAGTTTGTACAACGACATGATACCGCCACTGCTTGCCTTCAGCACGTCAATGAAACCCACAGCAATGTACAGGAAACTCCTCGTACCAGTTTTAATGTCTGTGATTACACGATGTAATCACGACACCCTCTTTGGCCACCGCTGATCTATGTGAAAACTCTGTGACAATGAATTCGGTTGCAACATCACCACATTTCGCAGTAATCACGACTTGCATCAAACAACTACAAAACACAAAGGAACGGAATTTTGTTTTGCACTGTAATCGCAAAACATTTATTATATTTGTAGTGCAGTAAATGGATTTTAGTTCAACGACTTTTATGAGTCATAACAAAGACGTTATCATTCGTGGGAAGCCTTAATAAAATTTCACACACTTCCTCAAGGCGTGGTATGTTAGTTGAGTGAGACAGATACTGATGTGAACTTGCTGTGAACAAAGAGGTAACAAACTGAGTTTTCTCGGTTCTTCTATCATTACAACATTTCTCTGGAAGTATTGATAAATAATTTTGTGTGTGCAGAACCATTACCTCCAATAAAACCAAATCCCTATCGTCTACTGCAGCCGTGGCGAAAATGTGATTCGCGAGCACATTGTGGCTCGCAATGATAGCTGTGCATTTCCCTTGCTTCCTACCTACAATCCCCACCCTCTCACTCACTGGAGTCAAACTCCGTTCCATTTGTATTTGTCCCTGACCTGCGAACGTGTACTGCCGCAATGTCTCTCTCGAAACCATGTACCTCTACAAAAACGAAAGTTTCAAGTAGGATGGGAGGACGCATTTTTTGCTGCCAATATGATGAGAATATTAAATGTATGATTTGTTCACAAATATTACGAGGAAAACGGTTGTATAACATAAAACGGCATTATACTACATGTTACTGATGAAACATTAAAAGGTTAAGTATTATTATTACTTACTTACTTACTTACAAATGGCTTTTAAGGAACCCGAAGGTTCATTACCGCCCTCACATAAGCCCGCCATCGGTCCCTATCCTGTGCAAGATTAATCCACTCTCTATCATCATATCCCACCTCCCTCAAATCCATTTTAATATTATCCTCCCATCTACGTCTCGGCCTCCCTAAAGGTCTTTTTCCCTCCGGTCTTCCAACTAACACTCTATATGCATTTCTGGATTCGCCCATACGTGCTACATGCCCTGCCCATCTCAAACGTCTGGATTTAATGTTCCTAATTATGTCCGGTGAAGAATACAATGCGTGCAGTTCTGTGTTGTGTTACTTTCTCCATTCTCCTGTAACTTCATCCCGCTTAGCCCCAAATATTTTCCTAAGAACCTTATTCTCAAACACCCTTAACCTATGTTTCTCTCTCAGAGTGAGAGTCCAAGTTTCACAACCATACAGAAGAACCGGTAATATAACTGTTTTATAAATTATTATTATTATTATTACTATTATTATTACTATTATTATTATTATTATTATTATTATTATTATCATCATCATCATCATCATCATCATCTCTGTACGTCGATCCTTTTTCAGCAGATGTACGAATAATGCGGTTAGCTCTTCAATTTAAACTCCCAGATTTACTATGTGATGTTAAATGAAAGCTACTCGTGGATGTAAGGACTTGACAAATGTTGAACTTCTCAAATCTTTGCCAAAAAAATAAATATCCGAAGCTTCGTTCTTTCGCTTGCTCTGTTGAAGCCATGTTCGCTACAACTTACGTTTGTGAAAAATTATTTTCAACAATGAAAATAGTAAAAACCAAATTTAGATCACGACTGACAGACAAATACCTTCGTGATCAACTACGACTGGCAGTAACTGACATAATTCCTGATTTTGAAACTCTGTCGCAGAGACATTCTGAAGACAGTTAATTTTAGGTTGTGATATTGTGTCCTATGTTTTCTTGTTCATTTCTTTCTTCGTTACACGTACTAAATATTAGTTTGTAACCTTGTACTGTATAAAATTATATTCAAGTGTTTGACTTAAGGAAAATGAAAATCCGTTAATAAGTCAGACAGTTGCTTCACTTCCCCTTCGACATATTTTAATTTATATTTTGACGTTTTGTGCATTGCAAGAACAGTTGGAACGTTATAGGAGATGAAAAAGTTGTCTTAAGTGAGTCACTAGATATACAGAGTGGGAGTGAAATAACTATGCAGTTAAAAGGATCTATAGGGTACATTTAAATGAATAGAAAACCTATAACACGTTTTGTGATTTAATGCTCGGTTAATTGAAAACTCTAAATTGGAAGTTTCAGCAGTCTGGCAACATCGCTGCTAACATGTAGCGTACTTCTCTTTCTTCTTGTAATGTAGATGTAAGACGTCAACGAACTCAGGTTTGTCTGCCTTAGTGAACTACCTCCCACCTCTATCTCTGGCTACAACGTTGCAACCTAGTCGTACCGTTCAGTTTCCTTCAAATCAATGTCTTTTAAATTAAATTTACTCGAAACCCGTCCATGCTAATGTAACACGCCAGAGGGATAAATTATTCTTTATTTGATTTTCTATTGATATGGATAAAAATCACAATTGAAGAGTCCACTGCAAGAATGATGGATGTCTCTTTCTTGTCGAAAATGAACCAAGACTGTCAATGCATAGCTTAAGACATATAGATGTACATGGAGAGTTATATGGCATTAACACTGATAGTCATTGTCCAGTAATGATCGGAAAATCTCAGTTAAGCTTTGAGCGCTAAGCATTTCAAACTTTCAATTGCTTCTCCTGCAAAATGTGTTCCAAATGACATCCATAATTCTTGCAGTGGACTCTTCAATTCTATTCGCAATAGTTATCGAATAAGAGGGTGTTAGACATTTGAAGAAAAACAAACATTTTTTTCTGAGAAAACTATGATATTACACTTTTTGTTACACACAATATGAGTTATTCCACTTCACACATCATCTCTGTATTCCTCATCTTTCACTGTTGCTACCTCTCGTCACTGGAACTCTCTGCCGCCTGAAGTCAAGGGCTGCCGAAAATTGAAATCTTTCAAATCCAAGTTAGAAAATTATCTTATGGCGAGTTGCCAAACTAACTTACTATTATGACCAGTGTTGTACTGCATGTTATCACGTATTCACATTTTTTTTCTGTTCTAGTGATATTTAACTTATTTTCTTATTTTATAATTTTGTTTTCATATTTTCCGATAATGGTATATCTATAATGTGATAAGTTGAGCTATATATAATCATAATTTTCCTTACTGTGTGTACTTAAAAATATTGTATTCATTGTATGCTTTGTAAAAAAGGTAAAGGTAAAGGTATCCCCCGTAACATGCCATGAAGGCACTTGGGGGGCATGGAGGTAGAGCCCCATGCTTTCCATGACCTCGGCACTAGAATGAGGTGGTGTGGTCGGCACCACGCTCTGACCGCCTTTTACCCCCGGGAAAGACCCGGTACTCAATTTTTATAGGAGGCTAAGTGAACCTCGGGGCCGTTCTGAAAGTTTGGCAACGAGAAAAATTCCTGTCACCACCTGGGATCGAACCCCGGACCTTCCAGTCCGTAGCCAGCTGCTCTACCAACTGAGCTACCCGGCCGCCTTGTATGCTTTGTACTGCACTATTTTATTACTACTACTATTATTATTATTATAACTATTATAATTATTATTATTATTATCAATAATTGTCTTATTTTTTATACTTTGTATTTCTCATGTATTTTGACCTGCTGTTCACATTTTATTATGCTTTCTCCTTTCTTTCTGTATGTTATATATAAATGTCTGATTTCTACTTACTTGTTATTTACATTTTATTGTTATCTTATTCAGTTTTGTGTGTAAAATTGTAGTGTAGGCCTACTTTGTAAATTTGTAGTGTTTTTTGTAACGCAGTTTCACTCCTGGTTGAGTGTTAGAGAAGGCCGTATGGCCTTAACTCTGCCAGGTTAAATAAATCATCATTATTATTATTACTATTATTATTATTATTATTATTATTATTATTATTATTATCATTATAATATTATTCGATCTGAAAATCTGCGGGGTTATTTCACCTCTACTCTATAGGCCTAAAAATAAAAATAAAAAATAATAATAATAATAATAATAATAATAATAATAATAATAATAATAATAATAATTTCACTGGATTGGCTATGCTGACTCAATTATGTCGTGTTTAGTCGTATCACGCATGTAAAGTCTTTGAACTTTCAGATCGTTAAGAACTGCAACTCCTTCAATGTGCTGAAGTCGCTAAGTAAATTCAAGGCATTAGCAAATTGGATGGATTTAAGAATTTAAAGCATTACCTCAGCTGCATTCAAAGTTATTTTACACAAAATCTTCCGTTCCATTAAGCTGGGCAGAAAATCTACTTGTTTTGGTAGCTATGGAGTCAACGTAAGCAAGAGAAACTGCGGACTCTGAAACGCCCTCCACAGGCTGGACCACAACTTCACACCTCAAAAGGGAAGGGTTTCGGCTCGAACACGAATTTTTGGTTAAAAATTTGTACAGAGGCTTACCTCACAATGGTGAAGAAGTCCGTAAAAGCATTCATTTGTGTAACTCTCCGTTTGGTTGGTATTGGTCAATACACTTCTTTAAAAATGTGCATAAGGCTTCTCTATAAAATGCATGAAACAGCATGGGGCAGAGCAATAAGCACAACACGCAGAAGCAACACCTGAACAATCTTCTGAACCACACTCCAGTGCTGAAAAATCAAATGCCACCTTAATTACATTTTTGAAGTCCGAGACTTGTTCAGGATTCACGTAACCAGCTGACTGCCAAGAACACTGAAGCATAGGGCGGTATACTGGAGCAGACAACTGGTTATGAATAACAGAGTGAATTTTGATTATAAACACTCGATTTCCCAAGTTAAGTTCTGGATTCTCAGCAAGAGTCCTTATGCAATCTGTTATCCTCTGAGCATATATTTTGTATTGTCTAAGGAACTAGATATCCAGAGGCTGGAAATATTTAGTTTTTTCAGGTGGAATGATCATATATTCCATATGTTAGCCTTGGAATGATTCATTTATCAAGATTGTGTCCTTGTGCACATTCAATGACTCACACAACAGTGTGAATTTTTTGATTAGCTACAATATTTTCAGACAGAACGTTGGAGAAAAATGTTCTTAAATGGGCTCTAGACATTTTACCACTCGCACTAGCTTCTAGGCTAGGCTAGGCTAGGCTTACGGGTCAGGTGTCCCATCCCCTTAACTTGTGCAGTGCTCTCCCCACCCCTCAACTTGTACAGTGCTCTAACAGACGAACCACACATTACACAAACGAATGCTTTTGGGAGCTTTACAGAGATGTAAAGATGGGCCTGCATACAAATTTTGGATACGAAATTCCTGTTCGAGCTGAAACCCTTCCCTTGTCAGATACAGTATACGTGCTCTATCTTCTGCAGCACACTTTTTTACTAAAGAAGAAAGCTTCATAGTCATTGCAAACATAATGGGGAAGGGCCACGGAGAGGAAGTAATAAAACACTAGGGTGGGAATTTCTCGAATCAAGACAACGAAAAGCCAGACTGAGCGCATTGTTTAAGACACAAATGGGACACAAAGCATGGGCCGACATCAATGCTGGATTAGTGACACCAGCGAATAGGGATTACAAAGAATGGACACTGAGCGAATTTTCCTGTGTTTTGTTTCTGTGTGCGCCGGCGTTTAGTTCCAATTTCAAGCGCTAGAGATCAGTGTAATCGAGCATACGTTAAGATAATAATTGAGAATAGAGTTGAAACATAGGATCCAAACATCGCTTACCTTATTGCATAATCCAGTAACGCTTTGCTTCAAATAAATTCAAGTTGACAGCTTTTCCTTTTTCTCAGTGACAAACTAGTTGTAATAATAATTTTTTTATATTTTACATATCATAAATTATATTATAAACTAATATAATACTTACTTACTTACTGGCTTTTAAGGAACCCGGAGGTTCATTGCCGCCATCGGTTCCTATCCTGTGCAAGATTAATCCAGTCTCTATCAACATATCCCACCTCCTTCAAATCCATTTTAATATTATCCTCCCATCTACATCTCGGCCTCCCCAAAGGTCTTATTCCCTTCGGCCTCTATATGCATTTCTGGATTCGCTCATACGTGCTACATGCCCTGCCCATCTCAAAAGTCTGGATTTAATGTTCCTAATTATGTCAGGTGTAGAACACAATGTGTGCAGTTCTGTGTTGTGTAACTTTCTCCATTCTCCTGTAACTTCATCCCTCTTAGCCCCAAATATTTTCCTAAGCACCGTATTCTCAAACACTCTTAACCTATGTTCCTCTCTCAAAGTGAGAGTCCAAGTTTCACAACCATAAAGAACAACCGGTAATATAACTGTTTTATAAATTCTAACTTTCAGATTTTTTGACAACAGACTGGATGATAAAAGCTTCTCAACCGAATAATAACAGGCATTTCCCATATTTATACTAAACTAATATAATACATTATAAAATTATGTATCAAATTCGTTTAATATTTCTATACAATATAATATAGGTGTTACTTCTCATAGGAGATTTATTTTTCCATTTTCAGCGCTATTAAATCATCGCATATTTTAATTGTTGATGGGGTCAACGTCTCAACTCTCATTATAAAGGAACTCTAGAGTCTAGACATTACAGCTAATGACGGATTTATTATTTGATCGGTCCAATTTATTGAATACATAATGTACCTAGATGTATTAATTTATGTGTTATATTTCCGCTGTGTCGACTGCTAGCTGGTGTGATGTCAGCGCCAACTCCTGGGAGAAAGCAGAATCTCTCGCTCTAGCTGGCTTGAAGGTCATTGAAATCAGTCCTGCTACATCAAAGGTACCGACGCGAAGTGTCTATACTGTACAATATCTATACGCTGGTGACACCATCATACTTAGGTAGGACTAATCATATTAGCATGTTTAAATGCAGAAAACTAAGAACGGACATAGTAAATTTTCCTTTGTAAACCGCACAATAGTAGACTGGAACAGCTTACCTGCGGCAATCTTTCAGGATGTTCCTCTGAAAATCAATACATTTAAGGGGAGATTGAGAAGATTAGACTGAGATTTAATAGTAATGTACGTGCACTGTAATTATCTAAGTTGTGCCATGTAAAAAGTATGGGGTCAGAGAAGACCCCAGATAGGTTGTGAGGGTTAAAGGAGACTTAAGTTAAACAGATCTGGTCAGCTATTCCGAAAAAAATTGAGTCTACAGAGTGATTGACGAGGATTTACCGTCATTCACGGAGCTTATTTCTGAAGACATTTTGAGCAAAAAATGTCATATGAACATAGTTTCTACTCTCAATATTTTCAGAGTTACACTAATTTAATTTGTAAAATACATTTTTTCTCTAGTTTGAAGGTAAAAGAATAATACAAATAGAGAATGAACTGTTCAGAAGTATCATTTCTTTAATTGGCAAGTATTGTGAAGCTAAAAATGTGCTGTGAACTCCTTAGTTGCTTCGTACAAACATCTTTTTCTTTTTTTAACTAGAACATTACATTATTTTTACGCACTTATCACAACAATTATTACAAATCACACCACTTCCATCGACTTGATTATTTGCATTTCAATTTTGCATCCTAATTTACAGTTTTGGAGAGTTTACAACACATTTTAAAAAATGTCGTCGTCCGCTTGAGTACACTTGGCCGCACGCTTGTGAACGCCACTCGTCGCGCTACGTAACTGCATACGGCTACCTTTGATTTCCGTAGCGCTCGCGCTGGCTGCTGACTGCACGCTGACCAAGATCACGCGTTGTTCACAGCAATGCGTTGCAATAACGAAACGTAACTCCGTAAATATTGAGAATAGAACCCATGTTTATATGACATTTTTTGCTCAGAATGTCTTCAGAAATAAGCTCCGTAAAGGACGGTAAATCCTCGTGAATCACCCTGTACAATCCTTACTCCTGAAGAAAACTCTACCATTCCATTCTGCTTCGTCTACGTTGTTAGTGGCAGCCGTCTATCTATCTAGCTAGTTATTCGCCTTCCTACTCATCTATGGCATATTCCATCGTCACAATATGCAAGCTCTTTGCAATACGTTCTGTCTAAATCCAATTAAGTCCTTCGACAGCATCCAGTGCGTCTTGAATTTGTCACTCTATCTCATTTCCTTTAGTTTTTAAAACTGGCGCCTAGAATTTTCTTTCCATTCTTTGTTAGTAAACCATATATAAATCCTACAAGGGTAGCTGCCCTTCAGTAGGGGTTGCCAAAAGACACAGCATACTAAACAAATAAAAAAATAAAAATAAAAATTTGTGTTATCAGTATTTATTTTCAAATGGAAGCTACCCTTGGGAAAGTACGTTTATTCAATAATTGAAGCGTCGGCTGGAACAACGTTGTAAGTTACAAAATTTTCATTCGGCATGTTTCCGTGTAATAACGTTGTATGTCATGTTACCTTGCTATACTCTTTGGCTTGCAACTGTCCATCAATGCAGTACGTGAAATTTGTCCACTCAAAAGTTTACTACCCTATAAGAACAAAGTTGTACGTGAACACATTTTTGCAGGTCCTGTAAATTTTACCAAATGTAACTTATAACGTTGTTCCAGCCGACGCTTCAATTATTATTAATAATCAGATAGAATATAAAGAAATTTAGGTGCACAGGTAATTATGTAAAATCTGAACAGAATATTTCATTACGTTTACAGCAATAATTTTCAAAAATTTTAAAGGAATTCCAAAAGACTTAAAACATTCACTTACTTATTTACTGGCTTTTAAGGAACCCGGAGGTTCATTGCCGCCCTCACATAAGCCCGCCATTGGTCCCTATCCTGAGCAAGATTAATCCAGTCTCTAATCATCATATCCCACCTCCCTCAAATCCATTTTAATATTATCTTCCCAGCTTCGTCTCGGCCTCCCGAAAGGTATTTTCCCCTCTGGCCTCCCAACTAACACTCATACGTGATACATGCCCTGCCCATCTCAAACGTCTGGATTTAATGTTCCTAATTATGTCAGGTGAAGGATAACCAAATCTTATATCCTTATTCCTTTGCTGTGGTCGTGTCAGAGAATCAGTCCCATTCCGAGGCTTATTGTTAGGTTTCGTAACAAGCTGTTTTATGCGGTGATGGGTTGTTAGCCCTTCGCCCAATCCCCAAGCTGGAGGACCACCCCTTATCGGCTGTCCACGACTGCGTATTCAATATATTCACAGCTACCCTCCATATCTGGAGACCGTCTCCTCTATCCGCAACCTGAGGACGCGCCATGCCGTGGTGATAGGGACCCACAATACGGGACTTTAAACATTCAACTGAGAATTTTTTAATTGATCCTCTTGCTCCGAACAATAATCCATATAATTCAATCTGTCCTTGTATATGATGATAATATGTGTCCACCCCAACAGCACTCGCACACAGTTTGCGTACGCCGGTCGGCGTCTCCCCGAGTCCCGCATGTTGTTTGTGGAGAGTGGCTCTAAAACCTTCCCCAAGTTTTGAACATTACCGCATGAGTAATTGGCTAATTCCTGAGTTCTCTTCGGCGCTAATGGCTAGAAAACATTTTTATATGAAATCTGTATGGAAAGAGAGGTTTTTTTATAAACAGAAAATGCTCTTGTTCATTGACGCCAGAAACACGCTACTGGCTGTGAGAAATGTTTCGTTCACGAGGTCGGTACATGCCCAACATTCGATGTTTCCTGCTAATGAAATTGGATTACGACGTCAGGGGAACTAAGTACAAAATTTCGCTCGAGTTCCTGTGAGTCAGATGATTCAGAATAGAATATTTCAGGCTATCACGTTGGAGTTGTCAAAAATAAAATTGAACCCAGATGTAATTTGACTCTCATAATGAAAGCTGCATTCATTAATTCGTATATTCATTCATTCATTCATTCATTTATTCATTCATTTATTCATTCATTCATTCATAGTGTTCTTACCAAGGGCAGGTGAAGTCGTGATGGTACAATGTTTCTGCAAAACGACCAAAGGAAAGCATCCATACTTCTGCAAAGATAATAGTCAACGCCTAAAAACGACTGCGCTTACTCCGTTCTACATCAAAATGAACTTTCCCTATACTTTCGCGTTGCGTTTATTTGCCTTTGGGCACTATTATCAAATACCTTACTATAATAATATCGGGCAGATACCAGTTCTGCGCGCGAATGACGCTGGTGCTGCTACCTAGGCGGCCGGTGTGGAGATACTCGCGAAACAAGCTGTAATCAACTGCAATGTATATTGTTGCTGGGCTATAGTTTTATTAATTAGTGCATGTTAAAATGTCAGGGTGTATACGAGCTGTTTATAACTGCTAAAATTACAGCATTACAAATTGTTCCAAATCGTACTTTCGATTTCTGAGGCATCATAAAACTTGAGTCAGCAAAATTCTTTAGTAGGCCTAATTCCTTCGTCTCTGTGTTGATATAAAAATAAAAATTAGCTTTTTTTTTATTTGGGCCTACTAAATAAATAGAAGTTAAAATGTATTGAAAACTTTAAGGTTTTATCAAATTAAGTTTTATTGTTGTCCACATGCCTTTACTAATTATTACAAGCATCAGATTACTACCATTTTTGTCTTTGCAGTTGTCAGCAATGCGTATATGAAACTTTATCGTAAACCCATTCTTAATGTCAGAATTAATTTTGTCTGATTAAAGCAAAGGAAAATACGCAACAATTAATTACGGAAAATAATATGAAGCATGCAATATTTCTCATAATATGCAACTTTGATATAAAATAATGTTACATTAAATACTATTCAACATTTCTTAAGTGTCTCGTATATTATTCCACATTAGTACGTCACGTTTTAAACAATAATCTGATTCTCGCTATGTTAATATTTGTATTTGTGGACGTAATTCCACGCCGCTCCGCTAGATGTCAAGTCCGCAATATTTCGCACTCACGCCAATGCTGTTAGAATACAGCTGTCCGGTATTATTATAGTAAGATATTTGTTGTTGTGTTTACGGGTTCCATTTCTTTGTTTTTCAGTGCTGTTTGGTTAGAATCGTACAAAATGAAAAATTAAAAGCGAAAATGATTATTTCCCAATGTGAATCTGAAGTATTGATAGATTGCATTACTAGATTTAAATATGGGAAATCCTTAATATGTTATGTATTAAAAGAAATGGAATATTCATAAAGGAAATGGATGAAGAATATTAGTAGGAATAGGCCTATGTGTACAATTCAGAGCCCCAATTATACCAGGGAAGTATGCAATATCCATCCATAACCTCTCTTCATTCAGCTTGTGACGTAGGAAAAGAGATACTCGAGTTTTTCCCATTAAAATACTAAAAATATCAATTACATAGAATCGTAATGTAAACAGTCGATTTATGGGAGGAATAGGACTGTTTGTTAGTTATTCTTAGTGACCCATTTGTTACAGCAGAAATGACACGATAGCTTTTGATAAACGAAATCCCTCCTAAAATTTTCCGTCACCTAATTCTTCGCAAGAATTCTCTTTCCACTAATAAAACTTCACCTCACCAACATCCAAGTACAATTCTAACGGTCTTCGAAGTAATCAGCTGTAGATCTGGCCGCCATTTTGTTTTACTAGACCTGTTAATCACTGGTTATCTTCTTTAACCGCTCGAATACGGCCAGTTAGAGATTGCCGTGATTAACTTCCTGTTTAAGTTCTAACAGAGGTCAATGCACCATAAAAATATTTAACCAGGGGTTTGGTGGCAATTTTAACCGGTAGTTACACTAACCGACGTTGATGCACGTGGCCATCAGTGTCTGTCATGGAGCATGGTAGGCAACACAATGGCAGCAAAATGAGCTACAGCTACGGCGAGTCAGCAGGTAACTTGTCCCAACCAGCATTTGAACCCGAACCCGCTCGCTTCAAGATCAGACGTGCTAACCGTTATTCCATAGAGGTGGACATTCATATAATGTTGAAAGCCACCTTCGTAGCTCAGTTGGCTAAGGCGCTTGCCTGCCGATGCAGAGTTGCGTTCGGACGCGGGTTCGATTCCAGCTTGGGCTGATTATCTGGTTGGGTTTTTTTCCGAGGTTTTCCCTAACCATAAGGCAAATGTCAGGTAATCTATGGCGAATCCTCGGCCTCATCTCACCAAATAGTCTACCATCTCGCTATCACTAATTCCATCGACGCTAAATAACCTTGTAGTTGATACAGCGTCGTTAAATAACCAAATAAAAAATATATGATGAAGCAAATTACAAAATTATTTAAAGAATGTATCTTTGGTGGCAAAGAATAAAGTCTCGCTCATCATTATCATCACCATCATCACGACAAGCAAGTGGTTCGATATGAGTTAAGAGTGCAGGTTGGGTCAAACTTTTATTTGTGTAAAAATTAAAGAAATTTTGCTCATGTGACATGCCACAGATAACTTTAAAGATCGAGTATCAACGGAGAATGTAGTTCTGTCAAGACAAAACCAGACTGCCAATGTTAAAGCTGCTGCTACTGTGGTGATGGTGATAGTGATGGTGATGATGATGATGATGATGATGATGATGATGATGATGATGATGATGATGACTGCATTGTATTGTATTGTATTTATTAACATTCCATGGTATTCATACATTGCTTCACAGCTAGAACATGGAACAAGTTAAAAAACTTAATACTATTATAAAGTCTTAATTTATAGTCACAGTCTAGATGAAATATATACAGAACAGGTTTACAATATAGTCTACTAGTACAACACAAAGTTTTAGTATCAATTTCATGAAGCGTTATTGAATGTCATGAATTCACCTACAGAATAGAAGGCCTGAGAAATTAGGCACTTCTTTAATTTGGCCCTAAATAATCTTATGTTTTGAGTTTCATTTTTTATATCGATAGGGAGGCTATTAAAAATTTTTACTGCCATATAACGCACTCCTTTTTGATAGCACGATAGACTTGCCGATGGAGTATGGAAGTCATTTTTTTTACGTGTATTTATGCTATGAACTGTTGAATTAGTTACAAAGTTTTCACGATTACATAAGAGGAAGATTATTAATGAAAAGATATACTGACAAGCCATGGGCATTATCTGTAGTTTTTTGAAAATAGTCCTACAAGATTCCCTAGATTTGGCACCTACTATTATTCTAATTACTCTTTTTTGTAATAGGAATATAGTGTTACTATCTGTGGAATTTCCCCAGAATTTTATTCCAAAACTCATTACCGAGTGAAAGTATGCAAAGTATATTGTTTTAAGGTATTGAAATTTACTATCTTTTGCATAGATCTAATAGCAAAACATGATGATGATGATGATGATGAGGATGATGATGATGATGATGATGAAGGTAGTAATAAAAGAATTTCAAAGTTTGCTTACCGTTAGAAAATGGTTAGAAAGTAAAATGATAATTATTAGGACTATGGCAATGAAGAATTGATGAAATAACAGAAGACATAAAGTTATTCTGACAGAATTCAAATAAGAGAAGACATAAAGTTATTCTGACAGAATTCAAGTAACAGAAGACATAAAGTTATTCTGACAGAATTCAAATAACAGAAGACATAAAGTTATTCTGACAGAATTCAAGTAACAGAAGACATAAAGTTATTCTGACAGAATTCAAATAACAGAAGACATAAAGTTATTCTGACAGAATTCAAGTAACAGAAGACATAAAGTTATTCTGACAGAATTCAAATAACAGAAGACATAAAGTTATTCTGACAGAATTCAAATAACAGAAGACAAAGTTATTCTGACAGAATTCAAATAACAGAAGACATAACGTTATTCTGACAGAATTAAAATGACAAAAGACATAAAGAAGACAAAGTTATGCTGACAGAATTCAAATAACAGAAGAAAAAGTTATTCTGACAGAATTCAAATAACAGAAGACATAAAGAAGACATAAAGTTATGCTGACAGAATTCAAATAACAGAAGACAAAGTTATTCTGACAGAATTCAAATAACAGAAGACATAAAGTTATTCTGACAGAATTAAAATAACAAAAGACATAAAGAAGACAAAGTTATGCTGACAGAATTCAAATAACAGAAGAGAAAGTTATTCTGACAGAATTCAAATAACAGAAGACATAAAGAAGACAAAGTTATGCTGACAGAATTCAAATAACAGAAGACAAAGTTATTCTGACAGAATTCAAATAACAGAAGACATAAAGTTATGCTGACAGAATTCAAATAACAGAAGACAAAGTTATTCTGACAGAATTCAAATAACAGAAGACATAAAGTTATTCTGACAGAATTAAAATAACAAAAGATATAAAGAAGACAAAGTTATGCTGACAGAATTCAAATAACAGAAGACAAAGTTATTCTGACAGAATTAAAATAACAGAAGACATAAAGAAGACATAAAGTTATGCTGACAGAATTCAAATAACAGAAGACAAAGTTATTCTGACAGAATTCAAATAACAGAAGACATAAAGTTATTCTGACAGAATTCAAATAACAGAAGACATAAAGTTATTCTGACAGAATTCAAATAACAGAAGACGTCAGTTATTGTATAACAACTCAATCTACACCGGTTTTGTCCACCACGAAATTGAATTGGAGTTCACAGGGACTAGAACTGGGGTCTCCGATGTGGAAAACCGAAGCTTCAGTCGCTAACAACACCCTTACAAACAAACAGTGCCTAAATGAGAAGCAATAGAACGAATCGATAATGATTAACTGCGAGCTTCAATTGTCAATGGACATGGTGTCACTTTTCTGTGTTCACACGAACGGGACAATTTCAGTTGCCATTTTGTGTTGAATCGAGGGCATTATCTAGAGATCGATCGAAATTCCAGTCACTCATCCAATACCATTTTCTATCAGAATAATCCCATTTACAGAACCCTAATTCCAATAAACGAACGAGCAAATTAAAACTCCATCACCCCCCAGGTTCTGCCTGGATCCATTACTTATCTGAGGATCTGATGCCGGCATCCAGCTGCATGTGTGTCACGTGACAGCCGAATTAACTGTAACACGCGATAAGGGAGCTCTCAGTCAACACAGTGCGGGGTGCGTGGGTGAAAACCCGGCCTAGTGTTATTTATTCTGAATTGTGAAACAAACTCTAAATACGCCTACAGGTTTCTTCTCAAGGTAAGTGAAGCAGGGGGCATAGATTTACAACAAAGTTACTCAACAAAAAAGCCTCAGGCAATATTTAGCAGTAATTTCTTGTCCACGTTAGAATTAAACTTCGCTCCTCATCATCATCATCATCATCATCATCATCATCATCATCGTCATCATCATCATCATCATCATCATCATCATCGCGTCCACACTTGTGGAGTAACGGCTAGCGCGTCTGGCCGCGAAACCAGGTGGCTCGGGTTCGATTCCCGGTCGCGGAAAATTTCCTGGTTGATGTTTTTCCGGGGTTTTCCCTCAACCCAATATGAGTAAATGCTGGGTAACTTTCGGTGCTGGACCCGGACTCATTTCACCGGCATTATCACCTCCATCTCATTCAGACGCTAAATAACCAGAGATATTAATATAGCGTCGTAAAATAATCTACTAAAATAAAATCATCTTCGCCTGTCTCACTGCCGTCTCGGTTCACATTTCTGTCCACCTGAAGGACAAAGCTAAAATTGAATCAGTCATTATTTGTAAAACTACATGAGTCACAGAAAATAAGTTTCGAGAAAAATAGAAAAAAACTACCTATAGTTAATTTTTTTTAATTGGGTTATTTTACGACGCTGTATCAACATATAGGTTATTTAGCGTCTGAATGTAATGAAGGTGATAATGCCGGTGAAATGAGTCCGAGGTCCAGCACCGAAAGTTACCCAGCATTTGCTCGTATTGGGTTGAGGGAAAACCCCGGAAAAACCTCAACCAGGTAACTTGCCTCGACCGGGATTCGAACCCGGGCCACCTGGTTTCGCGGTCAGACACGCTGACCGTTACTCCACAGGTGTGGACACCTATAGTTAAATTTTCTGTTATGTCTGTGAAATTTTTACAGGAGGACCATACATTAGTGTGTCTGATTACAAAAGCGTTGTATCTTAATTATCTCACTTCATATCACCTTAAAATATTTTTTAATTTCTTGGACTCATGTTGTTTTAACAAGTACCAATAACAACAACTCCAGTATCCTGACAAAATATGAAATGTTTTGTTTGTTGTAGCGTAAAATACATTATTATACAGTTAAATCACGGAGCTTATTTCGTCGGATCCCGGCCAACTAGTCACTCATAACGAGTGCACCTCAGCACATGTGTGGACTTCCTAGACATCTATGACGTAGTGCAGAGGCGCGCCACTAGAGGGAACCCAAGAGTTGGAACTTAAACCGAGACGATTCTGTCCGACACCGGGATGGGTATCCGATGTGGCTTAGTGGATAAAGCATCAGCACGTAGAGCTGAAAATCCGGGTTCAAATCCCGGTGCCGGAGAGAATTTTCTCCGTTCCATTACTCTTTCATCGTATGATGACGCAGAATATCTGCATGGAAAAGTCATATGTACTTCGGTACATTAAAATAATATAAGTAATATATAAGATTAATCCAGTCTCTATCATCATATCCCACCTCCCTCAAATCCATTTTAATATTATCTTCCCATCCAGCCTTATCTTGCAGCCGCCAAATTACTCTTCAAGGAACGACCACTCATATAAATTGAGGGAAAGAAGGCAGAGGACGGACACTGGAAAGTTTTCTTTTCTCAATCGTACTATCAGGGACTGGAATGCTTTACCTGCAGACTTACTAAAGGCTTTACCAACAACCAAAAATGCATTTAAAAATAGGTTTAAGGACCTTACTAATAGACGATAATTATACACAGTATTTAAATGGTGTAAATGATATGTTGTTATTGAAGTGTTGTATCAGTGAAGAATTATGTTGTGTCAGTGAAGTGTGTTGTATCAGTGAAGAAGTATGTCGTGTCAGTGAAGTGTGTTGTGTCAGTGAAACGTGTTCCTGTCAGTGAAGCTTTATAGTTTATAGTGGCAGTGCAAAGAATTTGAACAGAGAAATGTTTTTGAAGTGTTAGTGAAATCAGGATAGAATCAGTGAAATGTGTCGTAGTTCCAGTGCAGTGAGTGAGTTGACAGCGAAATGAGTGTAATGTTGAAAGGTACTTGTGCAGATATGAACATATCATACTCGTGGGTTTTAGTTCGATCTTAGTTTTGAGATACAAATTAGAATATTTCAAATGTTGTTTTAAGTGATCGTTTCATTTAATTTAGTATATGCCCTGTTGTTGTTGTTATTATTATTATAATTATTAGTATTAGTATTAATTATTAGTATTATTATTAATTGTATTTTTAATTAATAAGTTTATTATTGTCATTATTGAGTGTAATTAGTTACCACTGCCACCGGGTATATACCCATTGCAGTGTGAATAAATACATACATACATCTACGTCTCGGCCTCCCCAAAGGTCTTTTTCTCTCCGGCCTCACAACTAACAATATAATTTCTTATTACTGTAGAATTATGATAGCAAAAACGACAAAGCCCCGAGAAAACAGTCTTCGACACACATTCATGTCAAAAATTCCACTCCGGTCTGCAGAAAGTAAAATCAATGAGCGATGCTGAGAGGAAAGATTGAGAGGAAATAGACAGCCAGGCAACTATTGTAGAGTCCAATATCCGGCACTGTATGCCTATGCCATACTTTTCGTAGCGCTAAGCTAACTGTGAGTGCAGGGCAGACTAGAGGGAAATTCGTTTTATATTTCAACCGTTTTGCTGACAGCAGCAGCGCTATAAAGAGCCTCCAACTGCTGACGTGATCAGATGAAGATGAAACGGCGGAGTTCAGTCTGCGTCACGGATTCATTTGGGAATACGAGACTTCGAATCTATATCAAGCGGGTATTTTCCTTGATAGCCAGTAGTTCTTAAATGGGCAGACTGAAACCCAAAGATTCCAGCCAGCTATTTGGAATGCAGTAGGATAACTAATCACTAACTGAATTAAGTATCTAAGTAAATAACTGATTATTTCAATGATAGAATTCGGAATATGCATGGTAAGACTTTCCTGTGTTAAATTTCAACGTACCGTAAAATGGGGTGAATAGGATCAGTGGGGGTGAATAGGATCAAAACTTTATTCTTTGTTATAAAGTTTGTTATAAACTGCAATTGAGCGGGAAGACAGTCATTGCTTACTAGAACAATAATAGTAACCAATGACTATGATCCCGCTCAAGTACAGTTTATAACAAACTTTATAACCAAGAATAAAGTTTTGATCCTATTCACCCCCACTGATCCTATTCACCCCATTTTACGGTACCTCGTTTACATGTTTCGACCTATTTATGGGTCATCTTCAGAACTGGTCGATGTTGGTCTTGGCGCTACTTGTTCTGTTTCCTGTGAGGGTGTGTTCCTGTGGTATGGTGTAGAGTCAAAGAGTGTGTGTGTTTTGAAGTTGAGTTGTTTGTTGGGAATTTCGTTGAGGGTGTGTTTTTGTGTGTCTGTATATTTCATATTGTTCTAGTGTGTTTAGTTTCTGGCTTTTTGGTTGGATGTGTAGTATTTCCATGTCTGTGTTGATGTCTCTGTGAGTGTGGTTAGCATTTGTGATGTGTTCTGCATATGTGGAGGTGTTTTGTAATTTTGTTATGGCTGTGATGTGTTCTCTGTAACGTGTTTGAAACGATCTGCCTGTCTGTCCTATGTAGAGGTTGTTGCAGGTGTTACATTTGAGTTTGTATACGCCTGTGTGGTTGTATTTGTTTGTTTGTGTTGTTTGTGTGTTGAGATGTTTTTGTAGAGTGTTATTTGTTCTGTATGCGATGTTGTAATTTAATTTCTTGAATGAGGTTGCACACACACAAAATTGCAACACACACACTCTTTGACTCTACACTGTACCACAGGAACACACCCTCACAGGAAACAGACCAAGTGGCGCCAAGACCAACATCGACCAGTTCTGAAGATGACCCATAAATAGGTCGAAACATGTAAACGAGGTACGTTGAAATTTAACACAGGAAAGTCTTACCATACATATTCCGAAGTGATACAGTGTTAAAAGTTGTGTAATCAAGATGGATAGAATTTTGATTAACTAGCTAATTACAACCGGTTTCTTGAAAGATAATCGATGGAGTGAATAAAAATTAAGTAGATATTAGTGGTAGTAATTACTGCTATTTCACTTCTTAGCACTAATTTGTCTTAATTTTCTGTGAACAGTATTTTACTAGTGCTTATAAGCCAATCGTTTCCAAAAGTGCACAACGCCGTAACTACTGAGAACGTTCCCAGGACTTACGAGGTTTTGCACTTTTGCCAACACAATATTGGTTAAACTCCAGTAAATACTTCCCATTCAATTGTGCAAAGTATACAGGGTGTAAAGCGTATAAGTGCCATTATTTTAACTGATGATATACTAACCCCTGGTTAAGAGTTAGGAATTTGCGTGCAATAGTGGCATAAGCCTTCGGGCTTCTAAGGGTTAAATCAATGGCTTTCCCAAAACACGCTATGAAATAATTCATGTAAAACAATTTTTATCTCGAAAAGGAAGCAAAAAAGAACAAAACTGTATTAACCTTTTTTTGTTTTGAAATATTTCAAAGAATAACCCCCTGAAATTAATGACATTACTTACGGTTCACCCTGTATATGCAATGACTGTTCAAGTCCGATAGGCGGCCTGGGTGGTATTCATGAATCCGACGTTGACAGGTGGGCCAATATGCCTCGGTCTCTGATAGAGGCAGGTCCCATCCACAGACGAATAATCTGATAAGCCTCAGAGCAACAGAAACCCGAATTAAGCCCAATACTTTACACTAGCCTATTTTTACTATTGCACAGAACAGAAGCGATGAGGGGGAGGCGGAAGAACGTTGGCGGAATGATAAAGGGAAAACTCTAAGAAAAACCCTCTGTATCTCTGCTTTGTCCATCACAAATTTCATCACGACCTCACCGGGAATAGAACCCAGGCCTCCTTGAACGGAAGATCCACAGACGTGGCGAATGCATCCTGCGTGCAGGTGACCACATGTCAGCTTTCCTCAACCCTTGAAACGCAATCAACGACGACACTCATCTACGCACACGGCCGGTCCGGGGCTCGCAGTGATCAAAATGAGCATTGGAACTGCTCACCATTTCATTTCCATTAGCCCCAGATTGCAGAGTGCGCCTTGATGCCTTGCTGCGAATTACCACATTAACGAGCTGTTTAACGAAGCTGATTGTGCTGCGACCTGTGTCGGGATTCGCACAGAATTACCTGGTATTGCCACTTCAAACGGATTCCGATGCCAGCTCGACCACTATATTTATTTCCGGACTTCCGAATTTCTTTCTCACTGAAGAATATCAAATACTGCGAGATATTTATAGAAATGTCTTTGGGCGATTCAAAAGTAGATTATTCTTCAACCCTACTGATCTATCAATTGTTCATTAAATATCTTAACGTAGCTATCTAATATCCATCACCCAACCATTTGGAGAAAAACAGTCATTTATACACATATCCACACCATTACAACAATCAAATTATCCATCCATCCTCTAATCTACTTCAATAAATCCAATCCAACCGACATCATTACATTCATTCATCTATACATCCATTTGACGAAAACTACAGACATTCACAATAAGAAGACACCGGTGCAAAAAGGGGGTAAGCTCCATTTCTATAAGCATTCCAGGAGAAACAAGAAACTGAATGTGAAACGATATAATGTTTTAATCAAAATTTTTGCATTGATTTGCATGTTTAAGTCTATATTACAATAATCTTTGATGTAAAATTTTAACTCAAAATGTTACTGTATCAGAGGCACTACTCTTAACATGTTTGAGCTTATATTACAATAATCTTTGATGTAAAATTTTAACTCAAAATGTTACCTTATCAGAGACACTACTCTTAATATGCTTAAGCTTATATTACAATAATCTTTGATGTAAAATTTTAACTCGAAATGTTACTGTATCAGAGGCACTACTCTTAACATGCTTAAGCTTATATTACAATAATCTTTGATGTAAAATTTTAACTCGAAATGTTACCTTATCAGAGACACTACTCTTAACATGCTTAAGCTTATATCACAATAATCTTTGATGTAAAATTTTAACTCAAAATGTTACCTTATCAGAGACACTACTCTTAATATGCTTAAGCTTATATCACAATAATCTTTGATGTAAAATTTTAACTCAAAATGTTACCTTATCAGAGACACTACTCTTAACATGCTTAAGCTTATATCACAATAATCTTTGATGTAAAATTTTAACTCAAAATGTTACCTTATCAGAGACACTACTCTTAATATGCTTAAGCTTATATCACAATAATCTTTGATGTAAAATTTTAACTCAAAATGTTACCTTATCAGAGACACTACTCTTAATATGCTTAAGCTTATATCACAATAATCTTTGATGTAAAATTTTAACTCAAAATGTTACTGTATCAGAGGCACTACTCTTAACATGTTTAAGCTTATATTGCAATAATCTTTGATGTAAAATTTTAACTTAAAATGTTACTGTATCAGAGGCACTACTCTTAACATGTTTAAGCTTATATTACAATAATCTTTGATGTAAAATTTTAACTTAAAATGTTACTGTATCAGAGGCACTACTCTTAACATGTTTAAGCTTATATTACAATAATCTTTTATGTAAAATTTTAACTCAAAATGTTACTGTATCAGAGACACTACTCTTAATATGCTTAAGCCTATATTACATTTTTTTTTTTTTTTTTGTAAATTTTAAACTTGAAATATTATTGTTTCATACGTACCGCTCTTAATGCAATGTTTAACCCCATATTAAGAAAATCTTTGTTGTATTTTAACTTAAAACACCGGTACAACTGTAACACAGATATTGTCCTGAACGAAATGTTTAAGCCTATATTACAATAACCTTTGCTGTAAAATTTAACTTCATAAACATTTATTATTTCAATGTACCGAAGTACATATGATATTTCCATGCAGATATTCTGCGTCATCAAACGATGAAAGCGTAATGGAACGGAGAAAAATTCTCTCCGTGCACCTCAGCACATGTGTGGACTTCGGTCCTATGTTCATAGACATCTATGAC